>NC_134397.1:128567695-128867695 GCF_050003625.1 Haematobia irritans
TATATATAATATATATATATATATATAATATATATATATATATATATATATATATATATATATATATATATATATATATATATATATATATATATATATATATATATATATATATATATTATATATATATATATATATATATATATATATATATATATATATATATATATATATATATATTATGGGGTCTAAAATCAATATTTCTGGTAGGCACATGTTTTGGCAGGTTGGTTATAACAGGTTGGCTGATAAGTCCCCGGTTTAACAAAGAAAACACACACTTTTTTGTCAAAATTCATTTTTATTATTCAACATAGTTCCCTTCAAGAGCGATACAACGTTTATAACGACCTTCCAATTTTTTGATACCATTTTGGTAGTACTCCTTCGGTTTTGCCTCTAAATAGGCCTCAGTTTCGGCGATCACCTCTTCATTGCAGCCAAATTTTTTCCCTGCGAGCATCCTCTTGAGGTCTGAGAACAAGAAAAAGTCGCTGGGGGCCAGATCTGGCCATGACTTTTTGCCATCGTTCTCAATGACTTGTGGCACGGTGCGCTGTCTTGGTGGAACAACACTTTTTTTCTTCTTCATATGGGGCCGTTTTGCCGCGATTTCGACCTTCAAACGCTCCAATAACGCCATCTACTAGTCACTGTTGATGGTTTTTTTCTTCTCAAAATAATCGATAAAAATTATTCCATGCGCATCCCAAAGAACAGAGGCCATTACTTTGCCAGCGGACTTTTGAGACTTTCCACGCTTCGGAGACGTTTCACCGGTCGCTGTCCACTCAGCCGACTCTCGATTGGACTCAGGATTGTAGTGATGGAGCCATGTTTAATCCGTCGGTACCCACCTCCTTCAGGCGTCTACTGCGTTCACCGTCCTCCGTGCTCATTTCACCACGCTTGAATTTTGTATACCAATCAATTATTGTTGATTTCCCTTCCACCGTATTTTTTCCCTTCAGAAAACAGTATTTTATCAAAACACGAAATTCCTTTTTTCCATTTTTTTCACAATAACAAAAGTTGCTTCACAAAGACTATATAAAAATAATATGCATTTAATACTGCGACGCCATCTATGTGACAGACCGGGGACTTATCAGCCAACCTGTTACCCTAACCAGTATGTGGTTTAGGGTATAAAAATACTTATTTGGCAAAATATTACAAAAAATTTTATTGAATTCAGATCGTACCTTAAGAAGTGATGCAAATACAGTGGTGGACATCCATCCTATGGTAAACCCATGCTCAATTCAACGCCTTTACCCCAATTTTGCACCACTTCCGGATCCAAAAAGAACATTTTCACTATTTTTTGGCGACGTTTTTTTCGGGTACCTATATAATTTAGTTCTTGGCGTGTATATATATGGCAATCTGTACATTATTAAGAACCGTAGGTTTATATGAGTGCTACATATAATTTTTGCAAGATTAGTACCATTTAAGCAGCATCAATTTGTTCCTCCAAAAGGAACCGGAGGTCAAATCTGGAAATTGGTTTATATGGGACTGTATATAATTACACTGAAAAAACCATGTCCGATTCCAAAGATTTTGTCTTTACTCTAATGATTTTGGTATTGATTTCGAGCCAAAGAAGCGGATAATTCAAATAAGGATACTTTTAAGACACAATTCTCTTTTAAATTTGGGTTTTGTGTACTTGATTCTAGGAAGCAAATTTAAATTTTTCGTTTTTGCAGCTTTTATTCTTCATATGCTCTCTCAGAGTCGACTTCCAATAGAAATTATGCCATGTTTCAAGTAAAAAGGTCTTAACAAAAAAGTGTTGACAAATATGTCCTATTTTTTAAAACTTTTTTGCTTTGTAGTGAAGTTGCAAAAAGGCAAAAAATTTAAAAAAACACTTTATATTAGAGAAATTCGTCTTCAAGAAAAATTCGAATTCGTATTTTAAGCACATGAAATTTTTGGCCTCACGACCAGGGCTGTGGAGTCGAGCCAATTTTGCTCGACTCCGACTCCGACTCCGACTCCAGCATTTTTCATCAGCTCGACTCCGACTCCGACTCCGGAGTCGACTCCGGGTAATATAACTAAATCTCATTTTAGTACCACTAATTTGTAGTTCTATTGAGGGGATATATATGGGGTATATATATGGATCGATATAAAGTATCGTATTTATTTATGTGTGCAAGAAAGGTCTTAATTTCGCATTTATACCAATTAAACTCTTTATTTCAAATTTAGGGCAATGTTTAATAAATAAAATAATGATATAAATACCCATCATAATATGAGAAGATACCGACAGTATATGTATTTGTGGACGAAAATTATTATAAACGGTTATATTCCCATATGCATGAATTTGAATCTGAATCGATTTAGACAAAATTGTATATACTTCTAGAAAATCTCTGTACCTAAAATTTAAATATAACGTTATGGGACGTAACACAATTATAGCAAAAAATAAAAATGCAAAGAAAGTCTAAAGTCGGGCGGGCCGATTGTAACATACTCTGCACAACTTTGTATTTAGATCAACATTTTGATAAAATCTGAAATCAGACTTCTACAAAATCTCGTGCAATATTTGGGAAACATTCATAATTTTTTATATAGAAAATTTGAGTCACTTTTACCAGTTTTCGACTTAGCAGTGAGTATCAGTAAGAAAAAAATTTGAGAAAATTTGCTACATAAATAAAATTTTGACAAATTGTTTTATAGAAATAAAATTTTGAAAAAAAATATAAATAGAAATTTTGGAAAAATTTTTGTGTAGTAAATAAAAGTTTGCAAAATTTTCTATAGAAACAAAATTTGAACTAAATTCTCTATATAAATAAATGTTTGAGAAAATTTTCTATATAAATAAATTTTTACCAAATTTTCTATAAAAAGACTATAGTAAACAAATTTTGACAAAATTTTCTATAGAAATAAAATTTTGAAAAAAATATCAATAGAAATTTTTGGAAAATTTTTTGTGTAGTAAATAAAATTTTGCAAAATTTTCTAAAGAAATAAAATGCTGCAAAATTTTCTATAGAAAGAAAATTTAGACTACATTTTCTATAAAAATAAAATGTTGACTAAATTTTCTATCGACATAAAATGTTGTATAAATTTTGTATAAAAAAAATCTAAATTTTGTATAAAAAAAATCTGTAAATAAAATTTTGCACAATTTTCTATAGAAGCAAAATTTTGGCTAAATTTTCTATAGAAATAAATTTTTGACAAAATTTTCTACATAAAAATATTTTTATACCCACCACCATAGAATGGTGACAGGGGTATAATAAGTTTGTCATGTCGAAGATGAGCTAGATCGGTCCAGGTTTTGATATAGCTCCCATATCAACCGATCACCCGATTTGGGGTCTTGGGCTTATATAAACCGTAGTTTTTATCCAATTTGACAGAAATTGGAAACCTAGAGGTATTCTAGGGCTATAAGGAGGAGTGCTGAAAATGGTGATTATCGGACCATGTTTTAATATAGCTCCCATATAGACAGAACTCCCGATTTTATTTCTTGAGCTTCTAGAATCCGTAGTTTTTATCCAATTTGTCTGAAGTTGGAAATCTAGAGGTATTGTAGGACCATTACAAGGCGTGCCGAAGATGGTCACTATCGGACGAAGTTTTGATATAGCCCCCTTTTAGACCGATGTTACGAGTTTACTTCTTGGACTTCTACAATCCGTCGTTTTTATCCAATTTGCCTGAAATTTGAAATCTGGAGGTATTCTAGGACCATTAAGAGGTGTGCCGAATATATTGTGTATCGGTCCAGTTTTTGATATAGTCCCCTTATAAACCGGCCCTCCGTTTTGGGGTCTATATTCTAGAACTACAATAGATGTGCTGAATACTGTACGTATCCTTCCATGTTTTTGGCGTAGCCCCATTAGTCCGATTGACCAAAATAGACCCAAAAAATTATTGAAGTTGGTCCGATGGTCAGACCAAATGGAATTTTTCTGCAGAAATAACATTTGGACAAAAATTTCTATAGAAATAAAATTTTAACAAAATTTTCATAGAAATAAAATTTTAACAAATTTTTCATAGAAATAAAATTTTAACAAAATTTTGTATAGAAATAAGCTTCTTAAAAATTTTGGGATACAATATTATGCAAAAATTTTGTACAAATTTCTGCTAAATATGTAACAGAAATAAAATTTTGGCTAAATTTTTTACAGAAATTAAATTTTGGCTAAATTTTCAATAGAATTAAACTTTGGCTACATTTTCTATAGAAATTAAATTTTGGCTAAAATGAAATCTATTGAAATAAAATTTGGACCAAATTTTCTATAGAAATAAAACATGGACAAAATTTTCGATAGAAATAGAATGAGGTCAACATTTTATATAGAAATAAAATTTTGAAAAAAATTTCTTTCGAAGAAAAATTTTAGAAAAATTGTAACTTTTAAATTATTTTAATTTAAATTAGAAAACTGGTCCCCTGGTACGAATTTTGGAAAAATTTGGTCCAAAATAAAAATTCGTTGTTGCAACGCTGGTAAGGCCTCCATATAGACCGACTTCAGATATTGAGGGTACAGAAGGAGCATTTACCATAAATGTAAATTTGCCAGATATTACTTCTCGTAATCATAAAACAGTTGGTGTACTATAGATTTTAGATTTCAAATCAAAGTATTTTTTCTTAATTTTCGTGCACATTTACAGGATATGTTTATGATTCCTTTAAAACTCAAACAAAAATAGTTCTTATAAATCCGGAATCTGATAGGTAAAATCTTTGCATTTATTTTCGGGATGCGAACTGGTTAAACTGATCTGTCATCAAACCCCCATGAAATTTTCTAAGGAAATTAGTATATTTGATTCATGGTGGTGGGTATTTATGATTTGGCCCGGACGAACATACTGCTGTATATACTTGTTTTATTTTTTATTTTCTATAGAAAGAAAGAAAAAAATTGACAAAACATTCCATATAAATACAAAAGTGACAAAATTTTCTATAAAAAACAGCTTTGACAATTTTTTCTGTCATATGTGTGTAGGTATATAGCCTTAAAATAAAATTAAAAACAATAAATTCGAATTATTGTTCGAATTATTTCAAATAAATTGATATGGGGATTAAAATGGATCGATCCAGCCCATTTGCTAGTCTAACATTCTAGGAAACATAAAATGATAGCCGTAATTGGAAGTTGATTTTTATTTCCAATCGTGGTGTACATTGATCGAATGCATAACGCATTGGAAACTAATTTGCGTAAAAACTTTTTTAGTTACAAAAATGTGAAGTGTTTTAAAAAATTTGGTTTAGCCGGAGTCGGAGTCGAGCAAAATTTTTACGACTCCGACTCCGACTCCGACTCCAGCCAAATCTTCAGACTCCGACTCCAAGACTCCGACTCCGACTCCGACTCCACAGCCCTGCTCACGACAATATTTTTTTTTTCATTGTATGGACCGATATGGACCAATTTTTTCATGGTTGTTAAACTAACACCACGTACCAAATTTCAACTGCATCGGATGAAATTTCCTTCGCTAAGACCCTCCGCAAAATCAAATCTGGGGGTTCGGTTTATATGCACTGAAACAAATATTTACGAGATGTTAAAGATTACGCAATATAAATTTTAATATGCACTATTTACACAATATTAAGGACAAATTTCTCTAAAATAATGAAATTTTAATTAAAAGAAGTTTTATAATCTTTGCATAAAAATTTTTTTATTTAAATTTAGCACACAATTTTTTGAAATTTTCGTCCCTCCGTTAAAGTCGTATGTCTTTTAACTAAGCAAATTTTCCTTCGAGTACAGAAACGCCTGTTTGATTTAAAGAAATCGTCCTTAGTCTTTAGAATCTTTAGATTTAAGATAATAACGCTGCAAATGTAGGCTAAGATTATTTTGAATATTTAGCATAGTTGGTTTAGAGTTTTTTGTTTTAGGAATTAAGAAATCATTTGAAGTCTCCACTATAATTTCGATTTTTAAACTGGCATTTGTTTGTAAGTGAGAAGTTCGCCACTGTGGTATCACAATGGACTGAATAGTCTAAGTGAGCCTGATACATCGAGCTGCCACATAACCTAACCTAACCTAACCTTGTAAGTGAATAGAATTTTATTGATCCCAGATTGGTCGCTAAAAGAAATTGTTTATTTTTTTTTTGTCGGGTGAGGCCCCTTCGCCTACCAGATAATAAAAAAATATTGTATTACATGCACTGAAAAAAATATTGACCTAATATCGAAGATTATGCAACTTAAATTTTAGGACTCAAAATTTACGCAATGCTAAGGACAAAATTCTTTAAAACAATGACATTTTAATTAAAAGAAAGTTTATAATCCTTGCTTCAAAAGTTTTGTTCATTAAATTTAGGACACAAATCTTGAAATTTTGCGTCTCTCTACTGAAGTTTTAGATCTTTGAAGTAAGGCAAATTTTCCTTAAAATAAATTTTAGATCTTTGAAGTAAGGCAAATTTTCCGTAAAATAAAGAAAAACATTTTTAATTTAAAGAAATCATCTTTAACTCAACTGACATATTGAATTTTTAAATTTAAGATAAAAACGCTTCAAATATAGGCTAAGACTTATTTTAAGGATTTGCATCCTTGGTTTAAAGTTTTTTTTTTTACCATTAAGAAAACTGTATTTACTTTGAAGTACCTGGCACAATTTAGATTTTGAAATTGGAATTTGTTTGTACATAAATACCTTTATTAATATATCGCGAAAAGAAAATAAAAACTCGATGAATGAGCTCTGTATTCAATTTTAATTTTATTGATTCTAGATTTAAAGCCAGGGAGGTCCGTAAAAATGACTTTATTTTAAAGAAGCCGCATCTTTGGCTCGGAATCAATACCAAAATCCTTAAGGGAAGGTCAAAATCTTTGGATCCAAGTAAACTTTTTTTGAGTGTGATCACCCTCTACTTTTTCTGAACTTTTCAAGTTAATCGGATTAACCGTTTCCGAGCTTACCCGGAACATACAAACAAACAGAAAAAGCATAACTCGGACTTTATACTTACCGATTTATTTATTTAAAAAAAATTGTCCTTAATGTTGTATAAATTGCGTATCCCTAAATTTAGACATACGCAATAAGGCAGAATATTTATCAGTGTAGATTATCCAAATAATCCCGTATTTGCTTTAAAATAACGCATTTTCATATCTGACTATGTATTTTAAATTACATGCAATAAATACATACAACTGCCATGTATTTCTCACGTAAAACAAAGGAAAATAAAATTTAGAACAAACTACTTGAAGAAAAAGCAAAAACAATGGAAAAAGGTCCCAGCCAGAGGAAATTGATACACAAAGTGATGCAGCAATAAAATATGAAACAATGAACACCAAACACCAAAAGAAAAATGCGTCACTTTTGTCTACAGGGTGCCTGGAAGTGTTCTCCAACTAGAACAGAAACAACCATCAGCCAAAAAGCTAAAGAGCCAAATAAAGGCCAAAGGAGCCATTTCCACTTAATCTGCTTGGAGATGGTCCCAGTTGCAGTTAACCAAATGTCCAAGATTATATACAATTTTCTGAACGCATGGTAAGTGTATATGCGTATATGTGAGCTAAGAAAAAATTACGAACAGTGGAGTTTAAATTTCTATAAAATAATTTGCAAAGGAACTGTTTTCTAATTTTGCTACAACAAATTAGAAATTTCCCGAATTCTAGTTCAAATTTTTAATAATGTAACCATCATTGGTATTATTTTATGTAAAATTTTAAGATCTGGTCCTTCGAAAATTCTCAATTTATTAGCTGAGACTGTGTTTAAAAGAATTTTCCAACATGGAACTGCTTTGCCAGTCATACCACATACTGGGCAATGCCATTTTTCCGTCACTGATGCCAAATGTTGAATTCATTTTGTTCATTTCCGCTGAGAACTATGACAGTGGCAATCCAGCTACACACGAACACACACACACTTATGTATGTGTATACACAGATTACTGGCATCAATACGAATGCTAGTTTAAGTGCATACTATAGGACACCAAATCCTAAGTAGGAAACGCACTAAAATAGGGTTATCCAACAAGAGGTGTTATTTTGAATCACCTGGTATTTCACTTTGAAGCTTTCTTTGACATTTGAGGAATAGAAACCAGGTTTGGCCTGTCGCAAACTATGACGGTATAATATGTATGTCGCAAACGTCGTAAACCTAGTGTAGAAAACCAAATTTTGAATTAAAGAAATTGTGAATATTTATACCCTAAACCACATAGTGGTCAGGGTATAATAAGTTTGATCTGCCAAAAAATGTGCCTACAAGAAATATTGATTTTAGACCCCATAAAATATATACCGATCGACTCAGAATCACCTCCTGAGTCGATCTAGCGCTTGGTGTCCGTCCGTCTGTCTGTCCATGTATTTGTTGTTCGCAGGATTCCGGTCGCAATTATTAACCGATTTTGATGAAATTTGGTACAGGGAGTTTTTTGGGGACAAGGACGAACGCTATTGAATTTGGAAGAAATCGGATCAAATTTAGATATAGCTCCCATATATATGTATCGCCTGATTTCGACAAATGGGATCATGTTGCGCTTTTTTTCAAACGGATCGTCACCAAATTTGGCAAAAGGTAATCTTTTTCATCGCCCTTCAAGTCTGCAAAATTCCACTCTCATTCAAGCATACCATACAAACAATAATGTTTTTGAAGGTAACAGGTCTTTACTATCTTTGGTTTGTTCAGTCGAGTTTGAGTCGCCGTCTTGATTGGAAGATTATTTACTTCTGGAAGGGTTGATGAAATAAAACAAATTTAAACACGCTTCAGTTGATCATATTTATAAGTAGAATAAAATTCTATACCAATATGTTTGTTTGCTTCCTAAAATAGTTTTTTTTTTTAATATATGGGCCCATTATGTATGCTAACAATTAGAGCATATAAAATCCAAAAGAAAAAGTTGCATCTAACGTATGATGCTTTTAATAAATATTATGTAAAAGTACATGGTTTTTCAGTTTCGAAAAATATATGTAATTTATTTGTAATATGAAACATTTCAATAATATAATGTGTTCATTCGTAGTCATTCAAAACCAGTACATATTTTTTTTTAAATTATTAATTCATATAATTTCTGAATTTCGCGTTTGGAAAATTTTTGTGAACACTATTCATAAAATAAATGTATTTTTTCTTAAAACAAGATAAATGGAACCTTCACAAGAAAAAATAACTTTTGTTGGAAAACCAATAACAAAATTTGTTAATTTTCTTGCAACAAACTAATTTGTACTTTTAATAACCATTATTACAAAAAAGTTGTTAGCAATCGTTACCATCAGAAGACAACAAATAATTTGTGTTCTCAATAACATAATTTGTAAGTAATTTGTTGAGCATCCAACAGTACAAAATATTTGTTGTTGAACGTTACGTTTAATCCTCAACAAATATTTTTGAATTTGAACGAAAAAAATTGTATACGGTTTGTTGGAGTCCATCAATGACCTGTAACAAATTTATTGGTGTATTGACAAAAAATTAAATTGAAATTGACAGAATTATTGCACCAATATTGCAAAATTGCCGGAACAATTTTGGAGATATTTTGTTAAGTACACACAAAGAAGGAATATGACCAAAATGCTATTTTTGGACGGGGAACATGTAACATTTTTGTGTCGAAAGTCCTATACTCAGTTTTGTAAATGTGTGACGATTTTAAATTTGAGTAGTCCAGGGTCTAGCAAGCATTTTGACAACTTTTTGCCCGGTGATATATTCTAGTTAATTAGAATTGTAATAACTCTAATCCCGATATTAATATGGTTTTATTAATTATCTCATACAACAAACACATTTAAGAAACTAACAAATTGAAAAATAAAAATTTTGCACAGACATTTATAAATGCTTTTCTGTGTTCTCTGATGAATGAGCTCTTTGCTTGCTATCATACACGTGCATGTGCTCATACTCAATTTGTTCTAACGGTATTCTTCGCATACTTCTTTTAGCTTTCGTACATGTTCTCAGCGATGTGCGCGTAACCAGTCTTGTATTTTTGTTTTTATATCGGTAGCAGTCAACTATTTTCTCAACAAAACAATTTGTTAAAAATTCAGAATATTTCTATTATTTCCTCTGTCAAGCATCTACAAACACATTTCAACTACAAATGCCTCATATTCAATAGACAAATTTGTTGAGCATCAGCAGATTTTACATACGAATAAAGTTGTTAATATTTATTTGCAGTTATTTTTTTGTGTGCAATTTGATAGAATTAGATATGAGTAGATCCCAAAAATGTTAAAATCTAACCATTAACTGACCAGTTCTCAATGTTGGCCTAGATCTACACACAACAAAATAAATTACGAATTACAGTAATCCCTCGATTTACGTCGTGATTGGTTCCGGAATTTGACGACGTTAATCGAAACGACGTAAAACGAATTAAAACTTGCTCATACTTACTCCTAAGTCCATTTAATTATGTATGTATATGGGTGTACATAATAAACAACTTGAAGAATAAAAGTAATTCAGTCTTTTATCCATAAAAAATAAATAATTAAATATATATCCATAAAGCAAATTAAAACTTGCTCATACTTACTCCTAAGTCCACTTAATTATGTATGTATATGGGTGTACATAATAAACAACTTGAAGAATAAAAGTAATTCAGTCTTTTATCCATAAAAATAAATAATTAAATATATATCCATAAAGCAAACATAAAAAAGAATTCATTATTCCAAAATATCAGGGTTTAAAACTTAAGTTCATAAACAAATGCAAAACCGTTACGTTGTATACATATAAAAAAACATCGTCACTTCGACAATTGCGTATATATGCAAAGTCAATCAGAGTTTGACGAATTTCGGTAAGAATTTCAGTAATAAATGTTGCAATGTCATCATCGTTGGTACTTATTTCACTAATGGAAGGAGTCTCTGATAAAGCTGGCAAAAAAATCGACGACGTAAATCGAATGGCAACGTAAATCGAAGTTGGATGGAACAAAAAACTTGACGACGTAAATCGAAACAACGTAAACCGAGACGACGTAAATCGAGGGATTACTGTAGTACATAAAGTTGTACATTTTTAAAAAATTATGGACTCTTCCATAAAATAGATGTACATTTACGTAATATATATATATATATATATATATATATATATATATATATATATATATATATATATATATATATATATATATATATATATATATATATATATATATATATATATATATATATTTTTTTTTTTTTTTTTTTGTAATTACTTGTTATGAAATTATGACATATTTAATAATGTGCATGGATTAATTACATAATATATCCAAAAATACTGGCTTTCTCTTGAGAGAGCCATAACATAGAGTTGCTCCCATATGTATACAATGAGGGCTGCCAATTTTGCCGGTTTATCGGCATTTTTACGATTTTTTAACTCAAAAAATAGCAAATGCTGATTTTCCGATTTTTGCCCCAAAAATTACGATATTATAAGGTTAAGGTGCTAATAATGTTGGGTGATACAACCAAATAAGAAGGGAGTAACGACCAATTGCATCGTCTAGTACAACCAACTCCATATATGGTATTGGTTGGATTTCCCATAATTCGATTGAGTCGACCCAATTTATCGGGTATCACAACTGCCAGCAGATAGTTGCTGCAACTGCCAAAAGGAGGTTGGCAATAAATTCGGTCATCACAACCAATATGTATTCTCTGTGTAGCTTCGTTCAAAAATTTTTGAATAGAAGCAGTTCAGAGCCAGGAAAAAAAGGAGTTTTTGCCAGAAATTCCATACATGTAGGAGCTATACCTCATTTTAAATATACAGTATTAGTATCACTGTTACCACTCGTGCCAAACATAATCCACCGAAATTTGAAGGAAATTTGACCAAATTAAAAAAATTATTTTGAAGTTGTTGATCAAATTCTTGTGGTTAGTATATAAACAAATGTTGTTTTATTGGAAAGAAATGTTTTATATGAATTTATATATTAAAGTTCTCAAAATTTTATTTCTATAGAAAATTTCGTCAAAATTTTATTTCTATAGAAAATTTTGTCAAAATTTTATTTCTATAGAAAATTTTGTCAAAATTTTATTTCTATAGAAAATTGTGTCCAAATTTTATTTCTATAGAAAATTGTGTCCAAATTTTATTTCTATAGAAAATTTTGTCAAAATTTTATTTCTATAGAAAATTTTGTAAAAATTTTAGTTCTGTTTTATTTCAGTCGAAAATATTTTATTTTTATAGAATATTTTATTTTATATTTCTATATATAAAATAAAATATTCTATAAAAAATTCTTGCAAACATTTATGTCTATAGAACATTTTTGGCAATTTTTTTTAATAGTAAATTCTTGCAAAATTTCATTTCTATAGAAAATTTCGTCAACATTTTATTTCTATAAAAGATTTTGTCAATTTTATTTCTTTTTCTTGAAATTTTATTGGCAGCCCTGTATGCAATACAAGCATATAATACGAGACAAAAACCCAAACATAACGTTTTTGAAGGCAACACGTTATGTTTGAAGCTGTGAACTGTGTTTTTCAGTTCAGTTTGAGTCATCGTCGTGATTCGACGATTATTTATTGCTGAGAAAATAACAAAATTAAACAAGTTTATTATTTAACTGAAAGCGTTGGTGTTCATGTTTATAAGTAATATAAATTACTAAAAAATTATGTTCTTACTTGCTGGACTTTAATGCGGTTTTCAATAAGTGAGTTCATACGTGTTGACCAATTATGCGGGCATTAACCCTTAAATGCGTACCCAGCAAAAAAAGCGTCGCCAAAAAAGTAATGAAAATGTTCTTTTTGGATCCGGAAGTGGTGCAAAATTGACGCAGAAGCGATGAATTTAACATGAGCTTGTCATAGGATGGAAGTCTTCAATTTCAACAGCCGTTGCTCTAAATTTGCATCACTTCTTTAGGTGTTATCCGAATTCAATGTTTTCAATGCAAATTAAAAAAATTCTGTGATATTATGTCAAATAAATAATTTTTATATATTTTTATAATTTTTAATGGATTCTAACGCTTGTCGGAAACGTTTGACTTCAAATATTTTCAAAAATTCAAAATTTTTCTAGATTGGATTTAGCATTTTTTTCGACAAAATTTAAATGATTTGTACCATTTGATGAATTCTTACTCTGTTTTTAAACTATTTGAAAGTTAAAAGTACCCATTAAATTAAAAGAACCCATTGAATTAAAAGAACTTCCTGGGTAGAACATCATTGGGAGTGCAACTTCTGGAAGTGTTTTTAAAGTTGTGCCTTTGGAAGAACCTCCAATTTTTTTGCTGGGCAGTGTATCTTTTAAGATACAACCAGAAACAAGTATATTCGGCCGCAAGTTCGGCCAGGCCGAATCTTATGTACCCACCACCATGGATTGCGTAGAAACTTCTACGAAAGACTGTCATCCACAATCAAATTACTTGGGTTGTGGTATCTTAAAACTTCTTAACATCGTTTTCTAAATTGTGATTTAGTCCATACATGGTATATATTAGACAAAAAAGTTATGTATAGTTAAGTCTACAAATAATTACGAATCGATAGGGACTTTTTGTACGTAGAGAGCCAGAATTGAAATATGGTGGTCGCTTATATGGGGGCTATATACAATTATGAACTGGATATGGACCAATTTTTGTGTGATTGGGGATCGATTTATCTGAGGGCCATATATAACTATAGACCGATATGGACCTAGTTAGGCATGGTTGTTAACGACCATATACTAGCGCAATGTACCAAATTTCAACTCACTCGGATGAAATTTGCTCCTCCAAGAGGTTCCAAAACCAAATCTCGGGATCGGTTTATATGGGGCTATGTACGATTATGGACTGATATGGACCACTTTTGGCATGGTTGTTAAATATCATATACTACCACCACGTACCAAATTTCAAGCAGATCGGATGAATTTTGCTTCTCCAAAAGGCACCGGAGGTCAAATCTGGGCATCGGTTTATATGGGAGCTATATATAATTATGGACTGATAGGAACCAATTCCTGCATGGTTGTTGGATACCATATACTAACCTCACGTACCAAATTTCAACCGAATGGCAAGAATTTTGCTCTTCCAAGGGGCTCTGGAGGTCAAATCTGGGGATCGGTTTATATGGGGCCTATATATAATTATGGACCGATATCGACCAATTTTTGCATGGGAGTTTGAGGCCATATATTAACACCACGTACCAAATTTCAACTGAATCAGATGAATTTTGGTCTTCCAAGAGGTTCCGGAGGTCAAATCTGGTGATCGGTTTATATGGGGGCTATATATAATTATGGACCGATGTCGACCAATTTTTGCATGATTGTTAGAGACCATATACTAACGCCATGTACCAAATTTCAGTCGGATCGGATGAAATTTGCTTCTCTTAGAGGACTTGCAAGCCAAATCGGGGGATCGGTTTATATAGGGGCTATGTATAATTATGGACCGATGTGGACCAATTTTTGCATGGTTGTTAGAGACAATATTCTAACACCATGTACCAAATTTCAGGCGGATCGGTTGAAATTTGCTTCTCTTAGAGGCTCCGCAAGCCAAATCGGGGGATCGGTTTATATGGGGGCTATATATAATTATGGACCGATGTCGACCAATTTTTGCATGGTTGTTAGAGACCATATACTAACGCCATGTACCAAATTTCAGGCGGATCGGATGAAATTTGCTTCTCTTTGCGGCCTCGCAAGCCAAATCGGGGGATCGGTTTATATGGGGGCTATATATAATTATGGACCGATGTCGACCAATTTTTGCATGATTGTTAGAGACCATATACTAACGCCATGTACCAAATTTCAGGCGGATCGGATGAAATTTGCTTCTCTTAGAGGACTTGCAAGCCAAATCGGGGGATCGGTTTATATGGGGGCTATGTATAATTATGGACCGATGTGGACCAATTTTTGCATGGTTGTTAGAGACAATATTCTAACACCATGTACCAAATTTCAGGCGGATCAGATGAAATTTGCTTCTCTTAGAGGCTCCGCAAGCCAAATCGGGGGATCGGTTTATATGGGGGCTATATATAATTATGGACCGATGTGGACCAATTTTTGCATGGTTGTTAGAGACCATATACTAACACCATTTACCAAATTTCAGCCGGATCGGATGAAATTTGCTTCTCTTAGAGGCCTAGCAAGCCAAATTTTTGGGTCCGTTTATATGTGAGCTATACGTAAAAGTGGACCGATATGGCCCATTTGCAATACCATATGACCTACATCAATAACAACTACTTGTGCCAAGTTTCAAGTCGATAGCTTGTATCGTTCGGAAGTTAGCGTGATTTCAACAGACGGACGGACGGACATGCTCAGATCGATTCAGAATTTCACCACGACCCTGCACAGAAAAAAATATCACCAAAATATTTCCAATTAAAAAGTTAATTGAAGTTGAAAATTTTTTCAATTAATAAATTAATTGATACAATTAACTTTTTAATCATGATAGAAACATTAAGTTAATTAAGTCAATGATTGAAAATTTTTAAATTTTTAATTAAAAAATTAATTGATACAATTAACTTTTTAATCAAATTCGGAAGACTAATTCCCTTTCACTACCGAAATAAACCTAATGTTAAAAACTTTAATTTTTCTTCTGTTTTTACTTGAACTAACAGCATGTAGAACAAAAATTGCCATTTTGAAAACCTACTTCAAATACTTCAAGAGCTATATGAGCTTGTTTTGAAAATTTGATTCTTGAATTGTGACCAAGTGGCCTTAAGAAAATAAGCGCTATTTGGCCTATAATGTCCTTCAAAGTGTGAGCAAAAATACAAAAAAGAACCCGAAAAAGTGTCAGCTATAGTTTTGGTATGAATGTCCATTTACTAGAAACATACAGTAGAAAAATTGTTTCAAATTTTCGTATTTTTCGTTTATTTCTAAAGAAGTTTACAAAAATGTATTTTGGACCTCACCAATATGGAAAATATTTATAGGTTATTTAGATTACTTTAAAATAACATCGAGAAATAAATCAAAACTAAGTGGAAAAATAGAATTTGGTGCCTTTTTGGAATGTCCTTCAAAGCGGACATCGGTAGTGAAAGGGTTAAAAAAAAGTGCTGATTTTTTTTTTAAATTTTTAATTAAAAATGTATTTCAAACAATCATTTGTTAATCCAAATAAAAACTCTAAGCCAATTCAGAAAGTAATTAAAAATAGTTACCTTTTTTAATTGATAAATTAATTGAGTTTTGCAATCAACATCAATTAAATTTTTAATTGAATCAATTAAAAAATTAATTGAAATTTGCTGAAAAAATCAATTAATTTTTTAATCAAGAATTTTTTCTATGCCCAAGTAAAACTGTGATTGATACTATCATTTTCGTGATTGAAGACATTTCAATTAAAAAATTAATTGGATCAATTAATTTGGTGATTGAATCAGAAAAATGTTTTTTTGTGTGTGAATATATACTTTATGGGGTCTTAGAGCAATATTTCGATGTGTTACAAACGGAATGACAAAGTTAATATACCCCCCATCCTATGGTGGTGGGTATAAAAAGAAAAGTTAAATTTAATGTATAACGTTTTTAGTATATATTATGTAAAAGTACATATGTATACATAATTTTTATGGTTAAAAATTTCATTAATATTATGTATACATTCGTAGTCCATGAAAACTAGTATTTTTTCATTTATGAATTTTTTTTTTCATACAATTCCGTGTTTGGAAAATTTTTGTGAACACTATTCAAAAACTTTTTAGTGTATGCAAGGCGGGCATGATAACCATTGCATTGGGCGGTGCATTGGGAGTAGTATTAATCTTTATTTAGTCTTTATTTAATTTATTTAATCTTTATTTCAAACAATTTATAATAATAATTATCACAATGGACTGAATAGTGTAAGTGAGCCTGAATCTTAATCGGGCTGCCACTTTAACCTAACCTACAATAATAATATCATTTAATTGGTAAGATATTCGCTAAATATAAAATGAGTAATAAAGTTTAAAGTCGGGGCAAATTTTTGATATCATCATAACTACTTGAAATTGTTGGGAGCTATATAAAGGTTTATTTTGCATATACAAATATTTACATATGAACCGATTTGGACAATATATTTTATAGGTTGGTTCTGTAATTGTGGTTTTGATCGTCATGGCTACACAGAGAATACAGATTGGTTGTGATAACCGAATTTATTGTCAATCTCATTTTGGCAGTTGCAGCAATTATCTATTGGTAGTTGTGTCACCCAACTGATTCGATCAACTCAATCGAATTATGGGAGATGCAACCAATACTACATATTGAAATGGTTGTATCAACCAATGAAATTGGTCGTTACTCCCTTCTCCTTTCAGTTGTATTACCCAACCTAAACAGCACCCACAATCAAATTGCAAATTAATTTCGTTTTCGCAATGTATTATATTTTATTTAAAAATGCTTATATATGTTACATTGATAGAGTAAATAAAAGTACGAGGGCGGTTCGGAAACTTCTAAGCCTATCAATGAAAGAGAATAGTTAGTTTTTCAAAAATATTTTTATTTTTCAATATAATCTCCTTAAACTTCAATACACTTAGTCCAACGCTTTTCTGCAATTTTATCCCTTGATAAAAATAGTTTTCCTCAAGGTCTACAAAATAGTGGTTTACAACTGTAATTGCATCTTCATTTGAAGTAAAACGCTTGCCAGTAAGGAATTTTTTTAGATTTGGGAACAAGTAAAAGTCACTGGGAGCCAAATCAGGAGAATAAGGTGGGTGGTCAAGCAACTCGTACTTTAACTCGTTGATTTTAGCCATTGTTAAAACACTCTTGTGTGCTGATGCGTTGTCTTGATGAAAAATTATTTTTTTGTGTTGTAAGCCAGGATGTTCTTCTCGAATTTTTACATTTAATTGATCCAAAAGGTTGCAATAGTACTCTGACTTTGCAGATAGTCAATCAATAAAATACCTTTGAAGTCCCAAAAAACCGTTGCCATAACCTTACCAGCCGATTGAATTGTTTTTGCCTTCTTTGGGGCACTTCTTCCACCTTCAGTCCATTGTTTGGATTGTTCTTTTGTCTCTGGAGTATAGTGGTGGATCCATGTCTCATCATGAAACGACGCTTAAAATCCATTTTTTTCGCTTAAAACGATCCAAACAAGCTTGAGAAATGTTCATTCTTATGCGTTTTTGATCGACTGTTAACAAATGTGACACCCATCTTCCCGATAAACCTGTTTTATGTAAATATTTAATGACAGCACGCATTTCTAATTTTTCCATTGTAAAAAAATTGCGAATGCGGTTTCCGAACTGCCCTCGTATTATAACTAAATACAATTCATTACTAGCAATCAAACAAATACATATACCTTTAATCATTTATGTATCTGAGACGGTTTTATATGAAGCTCATATAGCAATCAGCATTGATTGTAGAATGAACGGGCAACGCGGTAACTGGTAACTTTGAATTCTGCAGTATACTCGTATGTATACAAGGTCGTCCACAATTGAGCACTTAGTGGTAAACCATGAAGATGTACCAATAATAGCCCGCATTTGGGAAATTTTGCATGTAAAAAATTAGTGTGAAGTTTGTAAAAGTAAAACTCCGCTTTAAATTTCTTACGCGTGTCAATAAAAATTCGATCTACACCGACCATGTTTTGCGCATCTCTTTGTCAATATGCTATGAGGAAGCACCACACTCAAAATTTTGCAATTCTGGAAAAGAATGCAGTCCGGAAAGGAATAAATATCAGTGCATTTTACAGATACCAAACTATGTGCCTTATTTAACCAAATCTTGACTATTATTTCCTCCAAATTCAAAATCTCGTTCCTCTAGCAATGTTTCACCCCGAAACTATTAAAAAACAAGTGAGTCGGGCGGGGACTCATACCCTAAACCACACACTGTGAATTAGTAAACATAAGCATTTGGGGGGTATCATTGGTATAGGTTTGGGAGATGAACCGCATTTCTTTATTTATGAAAATTAAGGAGTACATGTTTATTGCAATTTTATCACAATCTGAACAGAAACGCCATATATTAGGAGCTATACTTGGTTTTACACCTACAGAGTTAGGTTAGGTATAGTGGCAGCCCGATATATCTGGCTCATTACACTATTCAGACCAATTTTATATCACAGTGGTGTACTTATCTCTTATCACTGAGTGCTGCCCGATTCTATGTTAAGCTCAATGACAAGGGACCTCCTTTTTAAAGCCGAGTCAAAGTTATTATACCCCCGATCAAAGTTATTATACAGACCACTATGTGGTTTAGGGTATAAAAAGAGGAAATCGGTCAATTAGTTGTGGGTAATTAATCCAAATTTGTAACAAGTATATACGGCCGTAAGTTCGGCTAGGCCGAAGCTTATGTACCCTCCACCATGGATTGCGTAGAAACACTGCCATCCACAATCGAATTACTTAAGTTGCGGTAACGCTTGCCGATGGCAAGGTATCTTAAATCCTCCTAACACCGTCTTCTAAATTGTATGTAAGTCCATACGTGGTATATATTAAATCAAAAAAGATCGATCAAATACGTATATAATTCAGTTTGACAAAAATTTTCTATAGACATAAAATTTTGACAAAATTTTTTATAGTAATAACATTTTAATAAAATTTTCTATAGAAATAAAATTTTCACATAAATTTTTATAGAAATAAAATTTTGACAAAATTTTCTTTAGAAATAGGTTAAAGTGACAGCCCGATTAAATTTCAGGCTCACTTAGACTATTCCATTGTGCTTCTTTAGAAATAAAAATTTGACAAAATTTTCTACAGAAATAAAATTTTAACAAAATTCTCTATAGAAATAAAATTTTAACAAAATTTTCTATATAAATAAAATTTTTACAATTTTTTTTTTTTTTTTGGAAATAAAATTTTGAAAAAATTTTCTATACAAATGGTAGATTATTTTTGGCTCGAGTGGCAACCATGATTATGAACCAAATAAAATCTTAACAAAATTTTCTATAGAAATAAAATTTTGACAAACTTTTCTATAGAAATAAAATTTTGAAAAAAAATTCTATAGAAATAAAATTTTAGTAGATTCTTTTTGGCTCGAGTGGCAACCATGATTATGAACCGATATGGACCACTTTTTGTGTGATTGGAGATCGGCTATATATAACTATAGACCGATATGGACCAATTTTGGTATGGTTGTTAGCGGCCATATACTAACACCACGTTCCAAATATGAACCGGATCGGATGAATTTTGTTCCTCCAAGAGGCTCCGGAGGTTAAATCTGGAGAACGGTTTATATGGGGGCTATATATAATTATGGACCGATGTACACCAATTTTGCATGGTTATTAGAGACCATATACAAACATCATGTACCACATTTCAGCCGGATCGGATGAAATGTGCTTCTCTTTGAGGCTCCGCAAGCCAAACCTTGGGTTCGGTTTATATGGGGGCTATATATAATTATGGACCGATGTGAACCAATTTTTGCATTGTTGTTAGAGACCATATACCAACACCATGTACCAAATTTCAGCCGGATCGGATGAAATTTGTTTCTCTTTGAGGCTCCGCAAGACAAATCTGGGGATCGGTTTATATGGGGGCTATATATAATTATGGACCGATGTGAACCAATTTTTGCATGGTCATTAAAGACCATATACCAACACTATGTACCAAATTTCAGCCGGATCGGATGAAATTTGCTTCTTTTTGAGGCTCCGAAAACCAAATTTGGGGATCGGTTTATATGGGGGCTATAATAATTATGAACCGATGTGTACCAATTTTTGCATGGTTGTTAGAGACCATATACCAACGCCATGTACCAAATTTCAGCAAGATCTGATGAAATTTACTTCTTTTTAGGCTTCGCAAGCCAAATCTGGGGATCGGTTTATATACGGGCTATATATAATTATGGACCGATGTGGGCCAATTTTTGCATGGTTGTTAGAGACCATATACCACCACCATGTACCAAATTTCAGCCGGATCGGCTGAAATTTGAGGCTCTGCAAACCAAATCTGGGGATCGGTTTATAATTATATATAGCCCCCATATATATAATTATGGACCGATGTGAACCAATTTTTGCATGGTCATTAAAGACCATGTACCAAATTAAATTGACAATCAATAGTATTTCAAATAACATTCGGTTTGTGCAACCGAATGATTATGAGTATTGAATGGAAGTTGCAAAATGTTTTCTTGTTAGGTTCTACCCACCAATTTCCATTAAAATTATTCACAATAGAGACATTTGGTTAACCCAATCATTTGTCTATTGCTATAAATAACTTTGATGAGTATTGAATGGAAGTTGCAAAATGTTTTCTTGTTAGGTTCTACCCACCAATTTCCATTAAAATTACACCCAGAGAAGAAATATGATCACCTCAAACATATTTTAAGAGCAAAATGTTATTTTTGGGTGGTGACCATTTAACATGGTTTTCGCAACCATGTTCTTTTCTCGGAAATCATATATCTGATTTCGGCAAGCAGGTTATATTTGACGAGAAAATAACATTTTAGTGACAAACATGTTACATGGTCACCATACAAACATAACATTTTGCTCTTGAAACATGTTTGAGGTGATCATATTCCTTCGCTGCGTGTATTCACAGTAGAGACATTTGGTTAACCCAATCATTTGTCTATTGCTATAAATAACTTTTTCTTGTAAGCGCTCCCAGATGGTCTTAAGAATATAACCAATGTGGCAAATACAGAATATTTGTTGATACACTTGATATTTTGTTGTATAATCGGAATGTTCATTATTACTACCGATTTCCAACCAATCCCTTCTCTGTGTGTAATATTGATTTTCATTATTAACGGTATGACTTCCTATTTGTTATGAAATTAACATCTGATCGCTCATTCCAATAAACGAAATTCTTTCTTTGAATAATACACTAACAGCTCTTATTGGAAAACCCTTTGTAGATATGTGGCCGTTGTGAGTACATAACGTTAAATACGCATATACGTTTACTTAACACAAACGCATTGGAAATTTGCGCAAATCAAATAGCAAAACAGATGACCCCCATATAGGACCGCTGTTACAGTTCATAAACTTTAAACATATGTATGTCGATAGGTAGAAGTAGTATACTTCTATGGTTTTATGTATTTATGCTTTTGAATTAGAGCCTTTATTAGTTTATGTGTAGGGGACATATACGAGTATGTGCATATTTTGGACTTAGCAATAGTATGGATCTATATAGAGTATTGCCAAAAATTGCATGATATTTAAAATTCGAAACAAAAAAATAATAATGTCACTTTATATTTCTATGCCGAGACTATTCAGTACATTGTCGTACCTTAGTGGCATATATTGACATCATATTTCAACCGCATCGGATGAAATTTGTTCCTCAAAATTGTATTAATTGATTGTAATTTTATTTTCAATCAACTTTTTAATTGCAAATATTTTGACAATATTTTTTCTGTGTCTGGTTATTAGAAACCAATTTTGAAAAAATGTTCAAGAAGTATCCCTATATAAATATCCCCAAAAATGCTAGCAAAAAAAAAAAAAATTATTTTAATACTGCATAGGTAAAATTGTTTTATTAGTAACCTGGCCCGCTTCGCTGCGCCTTCCGAAGCATATTTGTAGGAGCATTTTGCGTTAACTTGCGGAGATTTCGATTGGGAAAAAATGTATAACATTCTCGAAATTGGTTACCAAATATGAAGGACACCGTTATAGATTTTAGATCCTGTATCTATTACAATATTATGAATTAACAATAACTTAGAAAAGCCACTATCATTTGTGCAAAAATACAATGAGGAAAAAAGTAGTGTAAAATAACCCCTTTGATCAACCAAAACCTTAAAGCTGAAAACAAATTCGAAAGATTTGTATTCTTTTAATGAGTAGGGTCGGGAGAAGTCTGGCACAGAAACCGAGGAGGGGGTGATTCCTTTTAATTATGTTCTGTATTCAAGTCGTTGTATCCTTCTCTACATTTTCTATTAATTTTAAGTGGTTTGTCAAGGTGAGTTATCCTTCTCCTCAACTTACCGGAAAATTAAGCATCATATTTCAATAACATACAAAGAATCTATGTTTCTTAAAATATTGACCATATTAGGATTTGTTAAAAAGTTGAACGCAGAGAACATGCCTATCCCGAACATATACCGAAAAATGAAGCACCCTCTACGTTGCCTGTCAATTTCATGTAAATTTAAGTTTTTTGCTTAAAAAGATCTGAAGGAGCCTGTGCAAAAATTATAAAATTATATACCGAGTTCCTATTTATGGACAACCCTCTACTTTAAATATTCCTAAAATCGGTCAAAAGGGGAACCTCTCCCCTCCTTCGCTCCACCTCGACTAGATATAGGAAAATCACGTACTCTATATTCACAAAACTACCCTACGGTCCCCAAGTACATCGACGAAGTTTATTTCACTTTTCCCCTTCCCCAACCAGATATCGAAAAATCACGAACCCTGTATTAATTTAATCGCCTTCTCCAACGCTCCCTGCAAATTTTAAGTAAATCGGTGAAGGTTAGATTTTGCTCTATTTGTTTAAAGGCAAGTCAATCTCCCCGATAAAATTTCGACAAATACAGAAGTAGATAGCACCCTTTACATTCCCTGAAAATTCCAGGAAAATCTAGAAACTTTCATTCAAATTTCAAAGTGTGGGGCAAGGAAAAGGTCCAAATACCCAAAAATCAGGTACACCATATTGGGTTCATAAACTTCCCCTACGGACTTTGTAAATTTCAAGTAAACTTGAGAATTTTAGTTCTTCCGGTTTTAGAGGAGGTTCGCCTCCCCGACCAAATATCGAAAAATAAAGTAACCGTTCTTTGTCTAGACGCAAATCTGATAATTTTGTTCCAATTTTCAAAAAGGCGGGCAAAGGGGAGGTCCCCCTCTCCGTCCAAATATTAAAAATTCAGCTACACTATATTAATTTCATAACATCACAGAGAACATCTCTGTAACTATCCAGTAAATCAGAGATTTTTTTCACTGTACTTTAAAAAAAGTCGTTCAAAGGGGAGTTCCCCCTCCACGATAATATATCGAAAAATAAAGTAGCGAGTCTTTGTCTAGACATCACCTTTAACCTAATTCAGTGAGGCGTGGTGTACACAGACCCCGGGGAATAAAGATCTGGAAGTTCGAACAGCGGAAAGATTACCTGATCACTGTAGTGTTTTTCAGGCTGAAATATTAGCAATAAGAGAGGTGTCGAATTGGCTGAGAAGTATTGTTCCAACAAATGTTGGCATTAATATATACTCAGGTAGTCAACCTGCAATAAACTCCTTGGATTCTGAGTTCCTTAACTCGAAAACGGCCATCTACTGCCGCAAATCTCTCAATGAGATGTCTGAGCAGTACAATATTCACCTAATATGGGTGCCTGGCCATAGGATCATAACGGGGAACTGCGAAGCAGATGAGTTAGCAAGGCTAGGAACTACCTTACCTAGAATCTGTTGGTATGTCTCTGGCTACGTGCAAGCTCTTACTGCGTGAGAAGGCTGTCATAATGGCAAATGTTCGATGGGAGAATTCCAAGCAAATATGGCCCCATTTAAACTTAAACCGCACACTAGATATGCTGGTGTTCTCAAGACGACGAATATCACTCCTGATATCTGCTATAACGGGTCGCTGCCTGGTAGGCGAATTTGCAAAAACTATTGGTGCGAAGTATAATGACTACTGCATGAGCTCCGCATCATGAGGAGGAAAAGGAATCAATTAAACACCTCTTGTGTGAGTGTCCTGCATTTTGTGTAAGGCGTAAGCGAATTTTAGGGGCATATAGCTTTAGATTACTGGCGGACCTGGAAAACGTTAACTTAAGCAGTCTGTTAATGTTTTTGGAACAATCGGGTTGGTTCAACAAAAGAAAATAGTAGAAGTGCCCATATGTAATATATACTTTTAGTTGAATGTGGTATCACAATGGAAACTTAATTGGGCTGCCACTTTAACCTTAACCTAACCTAACCTTTCGTCTAAATGTCACCCAATCTGTACTTACATACAAACAAACAAACATACTTTGAATTTTATATACACTGGAAAAAAAATATTTACGTGATATTAAAGATTACGCAACCTAAATTTTAGGATGCGAAATTTACAAAATATTAAGGACAAATTTCTTTAAAATAATGAAATTTTAATTAAAATAAAGTTTCTAATCTGTGCTTCAAAATTTTTTTATTAAATTTAGGACACAAATTTTGTAAGTTTGCTTCCCTCCGTTAAAGTCGCATGTCTTTGGATCCGGAGCGGAGCGGAGCAAGCCCTTTTTTGCCGGAGCGGGAGCGGCATTTCTAAAATCCGGAGCGGAGCGGAAGCGGAGCGGTTTCCAAATGAAAAACCGCTCCGCTCCGAATAAAATATAACTTGAATGAAATGTGTAACTTTGAAATTACACTGTGTAGGTAATTTCAAATATAGCTAGTACTTAGCGTAGTGTGAGTAAACGTTTAAAATGTACGATATGTATTTTTGTACGTACGTACATTGGGGAAAACACAACGTGTTTTTTTAGTAATTGTTTTCAAAAATGGCTAATGTCAAAATATATCTCTAGTATGTGTTGTAAAAGTAACAACAGTACTTTCGATCAATTTCATCCCGTATTACTACAAAGATGTTTGTAATGAACGTCAAATAAATGCAATTAAACGATCTTATTTATATTTACTTTTTAGTTTTCTACACTGAAAAAAATATTGTCGTGAAGTCAAAGATTTCATGTCCTTAGAATAAGAATGCAAATTTTGCTTAGCATGGAAGACACATTTCTCTAAAATAAAGTTTTTTTCCTTGTCCAAATGTCAATAAACTTTTGAATGAAGTTGTAATGTCCTTATAATTAAGTGATTTTACTTAAAAATGTGTATCATAACATGAAAGATAAAATTTTTGAGGTAAGGTCAACGTGACTTTAATAATTAGGAAACATTCTTTAAAATTAATAAAATTGTCTTTAAATTTGTTTCCTTTTTGCATCTTGCCTACAAAGCAAAAAATCGTTAAAAAAATAAGACAACACTTTATTTTAAAGACACTTTTTACTTGAAACATAGCATAATTTCTACTGGAAGTCGAGTCTTAATATGGAAAATAAAATTGTCGTTAACTCGTTTTTAAAGGATTTTGATAACAACTGACGAAACACTAAAAAAAGTGAACTCTCTATTTCACTAAAGCCAATTTAACTTTATTTTAGTTCATAGTAATATTATGTTTGGAGAAAGTTTTCTTTACTCTAATACTTTTTTGTGTACGTTAGTTAAATTAACTAAACCCGAGGAAAAAAATATACTCAAATGAAGCATAAAGATTAACTAAATTCGTGTCTTCCACAAAATAGTTCAGAATTTCTTTAAATTTGTAAATTTTACCAAAAATGCGTCAGCCGTGAACTTCGTATGTCACTAAAGACATTCTTGCAATTTTGAACTCCAAGTTTTTTCTTCAAACTACAAAATTTTCTTTAACAAGTGAAAAAACTTAGTTATGTCTAATAAATTTTCTTGTATGTGTCGAAAAATATTTACTTATTTTTATGACATCGGCGTGATGCCAACGTTTGTAATAGTGTTTAGTTAAAATTTTCTACAAATATTCAAAATTTTCTAAAATTAACCGAAAGTTTTCTTCCTGGTGGGTTCACTGTTTTTTTCAGTGAAAAAGTCTAAAAAAAACGATAAATTAACATTTGCTTCCTAGAAGCAAGTACACAACCCCCAAATTTAAAAGAGAATTGCGTCTTTCTTTGGCTCAGAATTAGTACCCAAACTGTTAAAGTAAAGACAAAATCTTTGGAGCCGGGCATGTTTTTTTTCAGTGTAAGGACATTCATATTTGCTTTACTATTATACTATATCCTAGCATTCTCTTATTTCTGATATTAGTTCTCGAAAATTTAATTAAAATTATGGATAGTTTCAATTTTGGTTGAATAATGTGCGCATATACATTTATTTTAACTTTTTCTCACATTGAAAACTAATGACTTGATTTGTATTATTGCATGTTAACTACTTTTTTTGAGAACGAACATTTCTTAAAAACACTGTTCGAAAATGTATTTTTACAATAAAGGGGGAAAAACGCGAAATTAGGTAACACTGGATCTGAGTAAGAATATTCGTAGGTATACCACGGACTGATTTCGATGGAAGTTGTTGCAAACATAAACATACACACACACATTACAAATATAACAAAACCTCTTTCGGAGAGTAGTTACTTCTACTCTGTGTATAGACTTTCAATTCGAATCAGCGTTGCCGTTTTGGTCCGATCGGACCAAAATTGGTCCAAAAGATTTCTAATTTTTAAATTTGGTCCGATGGTCGGACCAAACAGAATTTGGTCCATTTTGGTCCATTTTCATAAATTTGGTTTCTATCACATATTAAATAGTAGATGGTGCACCGCAAAGAATATTGTCGGGAGGCCAAATATTTCACATGCTTAAAATACGAATACTAATTTTGCTTAGAATAGAAGACGTATTTATCCGAAATAAAGTTTTTTCCTTGTCTAAAAGTCTCTAAACTGTTCAATGAATTCTGTTTGTCCTTATAGATAAGTGATTCGACATAAAAATGTGTATCCCAACATGAATGAAAATTTCGTTTTAATGAAGGATTTAATATTTCCGAAAAAATCTTCAAAATTAATAAAATGTTTCAACACATTGTTTTAAAGTCATTATACCCTAAACCACATAGTGGTTAGGGTATAATAAGTTTGATCGGCCAAAAAATGTGCCTACCAGAAATATTAATTTTAAACCCCATAAAATATATACCGATCGACTCAGAATCACCTCCTGAGTCGATCTAGCGCTTGGTGTCCGTTCGTCCGTCCGTCTGTCCATGTATTTGTTGTTCACAGAATTCCGGTCGCAATTATTAACCGGTTATGATGAAATTTGGTACAGGGAGTTTTTGTGGGCACAAGGACGAACGCTATTGAATTTGGAAGAAATCGGATAAAATTTAGATATAGCTCCCGTATATATGTATCGCCCGATTTCGGCAAATGGGGTCACGCTGTGCTTTTTTTCAAACGGATCTTCGCCAAATTTGGCAAAAGGTAATCTTTTTCATCGCCCTTCAAGTGTGCAAAATTCCATCCAAATCGGTTCAAATTTAGATATAGCTCTCATATATATGTATCGCCCGATTTTCCCAGATTTAGCTATAGCTCCCATATATATGTACCGCCCGATTTTTCTAAATTTGGCCATAAAACCCTTATTTATCAACCGATCTTACTCAAAGTTTGCTAAATTTAATCTTCTATAGCACTAACTATATGTGCGAAATATCATCGAAATCGGTTCAGATTTAGATATAACTCTCATATATATGTATAGCCGGATTTTCCCAAATTGGGCCATAGAACCCTTATTTACTAACCGATCTTACTCAAAGTCCAC
Organism: Haematobia irritans; assembly: GCF_050003625.1. Taxonomy (NCBI): domain Eukaryota; kingdom Metazoa; phylum Arthropoda; class Insecta; order Diptera; family Muscidae; genus Haematobia; species Haematobia irritans. The sequence goes on from NC_134397.1 coordinate 128,596,278, forward strand.
TATAGTACTAACGGTATGTGCAAAATTTCATCGAAATCGGTTCAGATGTAGATATAGCTCCCATGTATGTATCGCCCGATTGTGAAAAATTCGCCCCTAATAACCTTATTTTTGACCGTAGAGGCCTCATTTTTTAACTGATCTTTCTCAAATTTTGCACAAGATAACCTTTTGTGGTATTAATTAAATCCGCAAAATATTATGCAAATTGGTTCAGATTATATAATTATATAATATACTATAATTTTCTCGAAGAGGAGCGGAGCGGAGCGATTTTTTTTTCTCGGAGCGGAGCGTTTTTCTTTTCTCCGGAGCGGGAGCGGAGCGGAGCGAAAAAAATGGACCGCTCCGGAACCCTGCTTTGAACTAAGGTTAATTTTCCTTAAAGTAAAGAAACACATTTTTGATTTAAAGAAATTGTCCTTAAATTAACTGAAATATTGAAACTTAAGATTTAAGATAAAAACGCTTCAAATATAGGCTTAGACTTATTTTGAGGATTTGACATCTTTGGTTTAACGTTTTTTTTTTTTGAATCAAGAAAACATTTTTTACTTTGAAGTACCCGCTATAATTTGGATTTTTAAACTGGCATTTGTTTTTACGTGAGTACCTTTATTAATAAACCGCGAAAAGAGAATGAAAATTTTATAAATGAAATCTGTATTTTAATTTTAATTTTATTGGTCCTAGATTTAAAGCCGACCTATCTGGCTTTAAATCTAAAAAAAAAATTCTTTATAATAATGAAACCGCTTCTTTGGCTCGGAACCAATACCAAAATCCTTAAGGGAAGGTCAAAATCGTTGGATCCATGTAAACTTTTTTTTGAGTGTAGATAAAAGAAAAACTATATTAGGATCCAGGTGAACTTTGGTATTCAAATTAAAATGCGGATTTTTTAAAAGAATGCAAATGTTGGACAATTTCGGAAAAATTGTAGCAGACTTATCAATCGAGGTATTGTCCATTGCATTTTCCATCTTTCTGAGCATCCCGAGATTCCCCATCAATTTTTTTCCACTTCCGTTGAAGTTCGTTCGGACCAATCTTAGATAAAGGTGGGTATAAAGTTCGAGTTTTGCCGCTAAAATCGTCATTTTTCACGATTACTTTTCTTTTATAATCCATTTTAAGGAATACAAACTTTGTGAAAATTTGCTTTGGGCTATTCCCCATCAAGTTAACATATAATGAAATCTGCAACAAGTATGTATAATTTTATACCTTTTTTACTGATTTAGTTTCCACTTTAGTGAAAAAATTACGGCTTTAGCGGCTAAAGTCGAACTTAATACTCACCTTAATACGTTATTTGGTTTAAAGTGAAAACTTACATTTTGGACAAATAAATGTCGCAAAAAGAATAGAAAATCCACATAAAACGAAAAGGCAATAAAAATAAAATTAAAAACATCACATCCGCGAGGATTTGAACTCGAGGTGTGCACGTGACACGAAATTGCCGTGACTCACGAAAATTTTCGTGACTCACGCGTGAGTCGTGAGTCACGCTCATGGCAACAGCGTGAGTGTGCGGAGCGTGATTAACAAACCAAAATGTCGTGCGTGAGCGTGAGTCACGAAAATATTACCTTCGTGAGTGTACGTGAGTAAAGAGTTACACTTACGAAAATAACCCCGCTCACCAACATAAAACGCTTAAGAGTTAAATTCATTTACAAGGGATGTTAAGAGTGTAATAACGCTCTCGATTTTAATAATGATCATGTTTTCAGACACGTCGCTAAGGTAAATTACTCAAAAAATTCTTCGTGAGTCAAGACATTTTTCGTGAGTTAAATTATTCACTTTCACGGAAGTTCTTTTAAAAAGGTTATGGAAATTAAGGGCATTTTCAAAATTGTATTGAATTTATTAAAAAGACCGATTAAATACGTATATATTCAGTTTGACAAAATTTTCTAGAGAAAAAAAAATTCACAAAATTTTCTATAGAAATAAAATTTTAACAAAATTTTCTATAGAAATAAAATTTTGACAAAATTTTCTATAGAAATAAAATTTTGACCAAATTTTCTATAGAAATAAAATTTTGGTAGATTATTTTTGGCTCGAGTGGCAACCATGATTATGAACCGATATGGATTATGAACCGATATGTGTGATTGGAGATCGGCTATATATAACTATAGACCGATATGGACCAATTTTGGTATGGTTGTTAGCGGCCATATACTAACAGCAGGTTCCAAATTTGAACCAAACCGGATGAATTTTGCTTCTCCAAGAGGCTCCGTAGGTCAAATCTGGAGAACGGTTTATATGGCTATATATAATTATGGACCGATATGAACCAATTCTGGCACGGTTGTTAGAGACCATATACTAACAGCATGTTCCAAATTTCAACCGGATCGGATGAAATTTGCTTCTCTTACAGGCTCCGCAAGCCTAATCTGGGGATCGGTTTATATGGGGGCTATATATAATTATGGACCTATGTGGACCAATTTTTGCATGGTTGTTAGAGACCATACACCAACATCATGTACCAAATTTCAGCAACATCGGATGAAATTTGCTTCTCTTTGAGGCTCCGCAAGCCAAATATGGGGATCGGTTTATATGGTGGCTATATATAATTATGGACCGATGTGGACCAATTTTTGCATGGTTGTTAGAGACTGTATACTTCATGTACCAAATTTCAGCCGGATCGGATGAAAGATGCTTCTCTTAGACGCTCCGCAAGCCAAATCTGAGCGTCCGACACTACGTAAAAGTGGACCGATATGGACCAATTTTTGAATGGTTGTTAAAGACCATATACCAACTACATGCACCAAATTTCAGCAGGATCGGATGAAATATGATTGTCTTAGAGGCTCACCAAGCCAAATCTGAGGGTCCGTTTATATGGGGACTATACGTAATAGTCGGTCCACTTTTACGTATAGTCCCATGACCCATTTTCAATACCATCAGACCTATATCAATAACAACTACTTGTGCCAAGTTTCAAGTCGATAGCTTGTTTCGTTCGGAAGTTAGCGTGATTTGAACAGACGGACGGACATGCTTAGATCGACTCAGAATTTCGCCACGACCCAGAATATATATACTTTATGGGGTCTTAGAGCAATATTTCGATGTGTTGCAAACGGAATGACAAAGTTAATATACCCCCCATCCTATGGTGGAGGGTATAAAAATGTAGTTAATAAGAAAATAAAAGTGTAATGAAAAATATTGATAAAAATAAGAAGTGAAGTTGCAGAAAAACAATTTTAAACTTCGTCCTTAAAATGAACTTCCAAGACACAACTTCTAAAGCAATGCAGAAACGGAGTACTTCCGTCCTATGACAAGCCCATGTAAAATTGATTGGATATGATTCACGTTTGCTCTACTTCCGGTTCACAGATGGGGGATCCAAACTACTTTTTTTCCGGGTAAATGACATGTACTTCAAATATAATGTCGATTTCGATTGGAAAAAAGGGGGCAACAACCTCGAAATTGATTGCAAAATATGATGGACACTATCATAGATTTTGGACCCTGTATCCCTCAAAACATTATGAATTAACAATAACTTTGGAATGACATTGTTATTTGGGCGAAAATACAATGAGGAAAAATGTAGTGTAACCCCAAGGCAACATATTTTTTGCAAATCGAAAACGCCATAAGATTGATAGAGGCTTGATTCTATGACATGAATATAGTTTCAGTATTGTCTAGTGCTTATGTCCCGAATTACGTCATCTGTTGTTACTATTTTTTGCGCACGTTATATTATGCTAAAACCTTCTTTTATTCATTAGGAAATGTTTTACTTATTCCAGGAAACATCACACTTTTTTGTTTTTAGGAAAAAACTAATAACTTAAAAACTAATTATCATCCTTAAGGTCCGCTTAGTCCAACGATATGGGGTTACAAGATTCTTTAATGTTAACCAAAAAAAATCTGTTTTTGATTCCGCCTCCAAATAGGATTCACAAATTTTTTAACAGAATTCATCCGTGTCAGTTGGGTGGGATGCTACTCGTTGAAATTAAAAACATCAACTTTTTGGCCACCACAAAAAGGTACCACGGTGGTGATAACGATGGCTTCATCGAACTCATCTTGGAAATGTTTTGAACACGTCACTGCAAGTGATAAGGCAATTATTCTCTAAATGACACTTCTGTCAATTATAAACAAATTTTTGTGGGTTTTTTTCTCTTTTTGTGGGGACAACAAAAAACCCGTAGAAAATTGGTAACCACTCGCCATTTTTTGCCTTTCCATTTTATGACTTTTTTGTGGTCCGCGGTTTTCAAAGAGTAGTTAGAAATGTGTGTTTCCCTTTTACACTGAAGAAATACATCACTTAAAATACCTAGAATACATCCACACTAAGGATTTACACTGAAGGAAGCCCGTGAAATTAAATCAAGGGAACGATTTATAGGGGGCTATATATACTTATAGACCAATTTTTGAATGGTATTTAGAGGCCATATATCAACTTTCCACCGGATCGGATGAAATTTGCACTTCTAGAAAAAGCGCAGGAAATAAAATCTGGAGATCTGTTTATATAGGGGCTATATATAATAATGAACCGATATGGACCAATATTCGCTTGATTGTTAAAGGTATGAAATCTCAACCGGATCGAATGAAATTTGCTACTCTAATAGGCCCCACAAATTTAAAATAGGGTCGGTTTATATGGGGGCTATACGTAATACCATCGCATTTGCAATACCATCACACCTACATCAGAAAAGCAACTACTTGTGCCAAGTCGATAGCTTGTTTCATTCGTAAGTTAACGTGATTTCAACAGACAGACGGACGGACATCATTCGATCGACTCAGAGTTTCTCCACGACCTAGAATATATACTTTATGGGATCTAAGACCAATATTTCGATGTGTTACAAACGGCGTGACAAAGTTAATATACCCCTCATCCTATGGTGGAGGGAGTTCCAACAGAAACGGTGTGTCATTGCAATTTTGGTTTTTGGATTTTCGAACAAAACATTTTTTCTGTAATAAATAACTCAACACCCTTATTTTTTTCGAGAGCAGGTCCGGCCCAGGCAGTATTAAAAAATTCCGTGGATTAAAACCAAATGTGGTATCACAATGTCATACTGCTAATCACTTTGTAGGTGGAACCAGGGATCCGGAGCGGAGCGGAGCAAGCCCTTTTTTTGCCAGAGCGGGAGCGGAGCGGGAGCGGGAGCGGCATTTCTAAAATCCGGAGCGGAGCGGAAGCGGAGCGGTTTCCAAATGAAAAACCGCTCCGCTCCGAATAAAATATTACTTGAATGAAATGTGTAACTTTGAAATTACACTGTGTAGGTAATTTCAAATATAGCTAGTACTTAGAGTAGTGTGAGTAAATGTTTAAAACGTACGATATGTATTTTTGTACGTACGTACATTGGGGAAAACACAACGTGTTTTTTTAGTATTTGTTTTCAAAAACGGCAAATGTCAAAATATATCTCTAGTATGTGTTGTAAAAGTAACAACAGTACTTTCGATCAATTTCATCCCGTATTACTACAAAGATGTTTGTAATGAACGTCAAATAAATGCAATTAAACGATCTTATTTATATTTAATTTTTTAGTTTTCTGAAAAAAATATTGTCGTGAAGTCAAAGATTTCATGTCCTTAGAATAAGAATGCAAATTTTGCTTAACATGGAAGACGCATTTCTCTAAAATAAAGTTTTTTCCTTGTCCAAATCAATAAACTTTTGAATGAAGTTGTAATGTCCTTATAATTAAGTGATTTTACTTAAAAATGTGTATCATAACATGAAAGATAAAATTTTTGAGGTAAGGTCAACGTGACTTTAATAATTAAGAAAAATTCTTTAAAATTAATAAAATTGTCTTTAAATTTGTTTCCTTTTTGCATCTTGCCTACAAAGCAAAAAATTGTTAAAAAATAAGACATGCTTTTCAACACTTTATTTTAACGACGCTTTTTACTTGAAACATAGCAAAATTTCTACTGGAAGTCGAGTCTTAATATGGAAAATAAAATTGTCGTTAACTCGTTTTTAAAGGATTTTGATAACAACTGACGAAAAAAATCTAAAAAAATGAAAAATTAACATTTGCTTCCTAGAAGCAAGTACATAACCCCCAAATTTAAAAGAGAATTGCGTCTTTAAAGTATCCTTACTTGTATTCTCCGCTTCTTTGGCTCGGAATTAATACCCAAACTGTTAAAGTAAAGACAAAATCTTTGGAACCGGGCATGCTTTTTTCCATTGTAAGGACATTCATATTTGCTTTACTATTGTACTATATCCTAGCATTCTCTTATTTCTGATATTAGTTCTCGAAAATTTAATTAAAATTATGGATATTTTCAATTTTGGTTGAAAAATGTGCGCATATATATTTATTTTAATTTTTTCTCACATTGAAAACTAATGACGTGATTAGTATTATTGCATGTTATCTACTTTTTTTAAGAACGAACATTTCTTAAAAACGCTGTTCGAAAATGTATTTTTGCAATAAAGGGAAAAAAGCGAAATTAGGTAACACTAGATCTGAGTAAGAATATTCGTAGGTATACCACGGGCTGATTTCGATGAAGGTTGATGCAAACATAAACATACCCACACACATTACAAATATAACAAAACCTCTTCTCTACGTATGTTGCAAAACAAAAAAAACTTTCGGAGAGTAGTTACTTCTACTCTATGTATAGACTTTCAATTCCAATCAGCGTTGCCGTTTTCGTCCGATCGGACAAAAATTGGTCCAAAAGATTTCTAATTTTTAAATTTGGTCCGATGGTCGGACCAAACAGAATTTGGTGATTTTGGTCCATTTTCATAAAGTTGGTTTCTATCACATATTAAATAGTAGATGGTGCACCGCAAAGAATATTGTCGGGAGGCCAAATATTTCACATGCTTAAAATACAAGTACTAATTTTGCTTTGAATAGAAGACGTATTTCTCTGAAATAAAGTTTTTTCTTGTCTAAAAGTCCTAAACTTTTGAATGAAGTTTTTTGTCCTTATAGCTAAAATGTGTATCCTAACATGAATGAAAATTTCGTTTTAATGAAGTCAAAATGGATTTAATATTTCTGAAAAAATCTTCAAAATTAATAAAATGTTTCAACACATTGTTTTAAAGTCATTATACCCTAAACCACATAGTGGTTAGGGTATAATAAGTTTGATCTGCCAAAAAATGTGCCTACCAGAAATATTGATTTTAGACCCCATAAAATATATACCGATCGACTCAGAATCACCTCCTGAGTCGATCTAGCGCTTGGTGTCCGTTCGTCCGTTCGTCCGTCCGTCTGTCCATGTATTTGTTGTTCACAGGATTCCGGTCGCAATTATTAACAGATTATGATGAAATTTGGTACAGGGAGTTTTTTGGGCACAAGGACGAACGCTATTGAATTTGGAAGAAATCGGATAAAATTTAGATATAGCTCCCATATACATGTATCGCCCGATTTCGGCAAATGGGGTCACGCTGTGCTTTTTTCAAACGGATCGTCGCCAAATTTGGCAAAAGGTCTTTTTCATCGCCCTTCAAGTCTGCAAAATTTCATCCAAATCGGTTCAGATTTAGATATAGCTCTCATATATATGTATCGCCCGATTTTCCCAGATTTAGCTATAGCTCCCATATATATGTACCGCCCGATTTTTCTAAATTTGGCCATAAAACCCTTATTTATCAATCGATCTTACTCAAAGTTGGCTAGATCCAGTCCACTATAGTACTAACGGTATGTGCAAAATTTCATCGAAATCGGTTCAGATGTAGATATAGCTCCCATGTATGTATCGCCCGATTTTGAAAAATTCGCCCCTAATAACCGTATTTTTGACCGTAGAGGCCTCATTTCTTAACTGATCTTTCTCAAATTTTGAACAAGGTAACCTTTTGTGGTATTAATTAAACCCGCAAAATATTATGCAAATTGGTTCAGATTATATAATTATATAATATAGTATAATTTTCTCGAAGAGGAGCGGACCGGAGCGATTTTTTTTTTCTCGGAGCGGAGCGGAGCGGAGCGGAGCGAAAAAAATGGACCGCTCCGGATCCCTGGGTGGAACACAAACATTTTTCTCAGTTCACTTAAGTTGAATATCTAAAATTTATTTTGAGATCAATTTTCTTTTTCTTTGTGTACCCAAGCTTATGTGAAGATGACTTTTCATAACAGTGTCTGTTGGTTTCTTAGTCAGTAACCGAGACATTACCATTGTGGTTACGGCCAGTTGAGTGCCATTTATGCCGTTGTTTATTTTTAGCAACCGTTTTTCCATTCAGCGGAAATTGGTACTTTGTGTAAAAGAATATGTAAATATTTCGAAATACACTAATAGAAAAAATTGTGTTCCGCTATCGTGAACGGACGGTGAAAAAATGAAACGGAAACGTTCAAAAAAAATCAAAATGGAATTTTCACGATTTCGTCCACGGGCGTTCACGATTTTATGAACGGCATTCGTTTTTCTTTGGCCATGCAATAATCGTTAGACGAAATAATTTCATCTACCCAGCGATGGAAATTATAAAACGAATGGAATTGGAATTCCGATTACATTCGAATACTTCAGAACATTGTTTGGTGCTCGGTTTATTGGGTTCTATTTGTTCTGTTTCACAATTTGAAAGGTTGCCATAACGAGCAACTCCACCGGTGGTGCAATGTGCTAATGCGACTGTTAACTCGTATGGTGCAGACCAAACCTCTGCAACGAATACACAAGTAATTACTTCAAGCCACGCCACACATTTCGAGTAGTAACTTCATTGTCCATATCTCAAACGAGTAAAATATAAACCTTTCAAATTGTGAAACAGAACAAATAGGACCCAATAAACCGAGCACCAAACAATGTTCTGAAGTATTCGAATGTAATTGGAATTCCAATTCCATTCGTTTTATAATTTCCATTGCTGGGTAGATGAAATTATTTCGTTCTCTCAACTATAAGAGTATGCTACACACACACACTTCATTCACCCAGAGAAGGAATATGATCACCTCAAACATGTTTCAAGAGCAAAATGTTATTTTTGGATGGTGACCATGTAACATTTTTATCGCAACCATGTTATTTTCTCAGAAATTATGTATCTTTTTTCGGAAAACATGTTATATTTGGCGAGAAAACAACATTGTTACGATAAACATGTTACATGGTCACCGTGCAAAAATAACATTTTGCTCTTGAAACATGTTTGAGGTGATCATATTCTTTCTCTGTATGTTCCTATTTTGTTTGTTGTTGGCACATACAATAAAAAGCACAGACCCGCTCACAGCCTGCATTCATTGACTTCGACGATTGTGTTTATTTTTCGGTTGATAGTTACTTCGTGTCGCACACGACGTTTCGTCTTTGCTAAAGCAAAATATTCTATCTTCACTAAAAATGTTATGTTTTACTCGTATCGTGCCGATTACAACAGAACCAAAATATTGAAAAGAACTGTACAACGATTCTTTTTGAATGTGATGGCACTGCAATGCTCGATACTGTAATCGCTTCAAAGTGTTTCTGTTGTATTCATTAATCGAAGTATTCGTGGAGTGTATTGCCTTCACTAGAACATAGATTACTTCGAATAGGCTTGTGCAGGCCTTTGGTGCAGACAACACAGGTTCGAGTCACGGTAGTGGAAATCTTTTTTAATTTTGTTTATAAATTCGTGACCATTACGTTTTCAGATCATGAACGCTGGTTGTTGTTTTGACAACGCATGGCGTCATTTTGTCGTTGTCATATTGACCCCGTCTGTTCCCAGTTTGACAACACATGTGTGTTGATTCACTTTCATGAACGAAACGTTTTGAAATGACCACGCCGTTCATGATTTTTTCTATGGGTGTAAAATGTAAGAACAAACGCCTTATAAGAAAACAATTTTATCGAGTAACCATAAACGCTAAACCTCTTTGCTTACCAATATAATTCCATTAAAGTAATCTCAGTAACGTACGGTCATTTGAACTCGGCCCTAATTTTCTCTAATACTTTTCTCCAAAGACAATAAAGTTAGGAAGATAGGAAATTGGCGACTGAGGCGATCAAACCATTTACGGTGTTAGTTTCATACTTCTCGTTTATCGAACCAAACGCGTATACGACAAGTATTGACATAGCATTAAAATGCAAATAAAAATTAATTAAGTGCACGAAATAAATTTTCATAAAGGGGAAAATGTAATTTTTTTGTTGTTGCCTAAAATTTAACATGGTTTCATTAAGAATATTACATTTTTCATTTAAAAAGTAAAAACGAAAAACAACTACAAAATTACAACTAAAAATCAAGTAAGGAAAGTCTAAAGTCGGGCGGGGCCGACTATATTATACCCTGCACCAATTTGTAAATCCACATTTTCGATACTATATCAAATCCGTCAAATGTGTTGGGTGCTATATATAAATGTTTTTGTCCCAAATACATACATTTAAATCTGACTCCATCTGAACAAAATTTATAATCTATAGACTATAGAATGCCCTGGAATGGTATACTACGTTAGTAAAAACAAGTAAGGAAAGTCTAAAGTCGGGCGAGGCCGACTATATTATACCCTGCACCACTTTGTACATCTAAATTTTCGATACCATATCACATCCGTCAAATGTGTTGGGTGCTATATATAAAGGTTTGTCCCAAATACATACATTTACATATCACTCGATTTGGACAGAATTTGATAGACTTTTACAAAATCTATAGACTCAAATATTTAAGTTGGCTAATGCACTAGGGTGGAACAATTTTTGTAAAAAATATTGGAAACATTTAAATCGGAAGCAATTTTAAGGAAACTTCGCAAAAGTTTATTTATGATTTATCGTTCGATATATATGTTGTAGAAGTTTAGGAAAATTAGAATCATTTTTACAACTTTTCGACTAAGCAGTGACGATTTTACAAGAAATTTTGGTATTTTGACCATTTTTGTCGAAATCAGAAAAACATATATATGGGAGCTATATCTAAATCTGAACCGATTTCACACATGACTATATTACTAATTGTACTCCTAGTGCAAAATTTCAAGCTAATCGGGATAAAACTCTGGCTTCTGGGTCCATATAAGTGCATATCGGGCGAAAGATATATATGGGAGCTATATCTAAATCTGAATCGATTTCAACCAAATTTGGCACGCATAGCAACATGCTAAATCTACTCCCTGTGCAAAATTTCAACCAAATTGGGCCAAAACTCTGGCTTTTAGGACCATATTAGTCCATATCGGGCGAAAGATATATATGGGAGCTATATCTAAATTTGAACCGATTTCAATAAAATTTTGCACACTTGACTATACTAGTAATTGTACTCCTAGTGCAAAATTTCAACCAAATTCGGCCAATAATCTGGCTTCTGGGGCCATATAAGTCCATATCGGGCGAAAGATATATATGGGAGCTATATCTAAATCTGAACCAATTTCAATCAAATTTTGCACACTATACAACTAAGTGTTATGTTTGTACAAAATTTCAAGCAAATCGGTATAAAACTCTGGCTGCTGGGTCCATATTAGTGCATATCGGGGGAAAGATATATATGGGAGCTATATCTAAATCTGAACCGATTTCTTCCAAAATCAATAGGGTTCTATTCTGACCCAAATTAGGAACATGTGCCAAATTTGAAGGTGATTGGACTTAAATTGCGACCTAGACTTTGATCACAAAAATGTGTTCACAGACAGACGGACGGACGGACGACGGACATGGTTATATCGAATCAGGGACTCATCCTGAGCATTATTGCCAAAGACACCATGTGTCTCTCTCGTTTCCTTCTGGGTGTTACAAACATATGCACTAACTTATAATATCCTGTTCCACAGTGTGTCGCAGGGTATAAATATGGGAAACATTTTAATCTGAACCAATTTTGAGGCAACCCTTACTGTAATAGTAGATAGGGTCACGAAAAAAAGTTGATGCGGTCACCCCCAGTTTTGTAGCATATTCGAAGACAATTTCAGAACACCAAAACTTTTTTTCGTGCACCTTACGAAATACAATTTATTGTGCTGTGTCTTCATTTGAAGTCCGATCGAAAAGACACGCATATCGTTGTTCGTGGTTGATCAGGGGCTATATTTCGTGCATTGGTAATTTTTGAGTCCGACGTCAAATTTGATTTTTAATTTGTTTATACCCTGCTCCACACTGTGGAACAGGGTATTATAAGTTAGTGCATATGTTTGCAACACCCAGAAGGAGACGAGATAGACACATGGTGTCTTTGACAAAAATGCTCAGGGTGGGCTCTTGAGTCGATATAGCGATGTCCGTCTGTCCATCTGTCCGTGAACACATTTTTGTAATCAAAGCCTAGGTCGCAGTTTTAGTCCAATCGACTTCAAATTTGGCACAAGTATGTGTTTTGGCTCAGAATAGATCCCTATTGATTTTGGAAGAAATCGGTTCAGATTTAGATATAGCTCCCATATATATATCTCGCCCGATATGGACTTATATGGCCCCAGAAGCCAGAGTTTTACCCTAATTTGCTTAAAATTTTGCACAAGAAGAACAATTAGTACTATAGTCAAGTGTGTCAAATTTTATTGACATCGGTTCAGATTTAGATATAGCTCCCATATATATCTTTCGCCCGATATGGACTAATACGGTCCCAGAAGCCAGAGTTTTACCCCAATTTGGTTGAAATTTTGCACAGGGAGTAGAATTAGCATTGTAACTATGCGTGTCAAATTTGGTTGAAATCGGTTCAGATTTAGATATAGCTCCCATATATAGCTTTCGGCCGATTTACACTCATATGACCACAGAGGCCAATTTTTTGCTCCGATTTAGTTGAAATTTTGCACAGGGAGTAGAATTAGCATTGTAGCTATGCGTGCAAAATTTGGTTGAAATCGGTTCAGATTTAGATATATCTCCCATATATAGCTTTCGCCCGATTTTCAACCATATGACCACAGACGCCAATTTTTAACTCCGATGTAGTTGAAATTTTGCACAGGGAGTAGAATTAGCATTGTGGCTTTGCGTGCCAAATTTGGTTGACATCGGTTCAGATTTAGATATATCTCCCATATATAGCTTTCGCCCGATTTACACTGATATGACCACAGAGGCCAATTTTTTGCTCCGATTTAGTTAAAATTTTGCACAGGGAGTAGAATTGGCATTGTTGCTATGCGCGCCAAATTTGGTTGAAATCGGTTCAGATTAAGATATAGCTCCCATATATAGCTTTCGCCCGATTTACACTCATACGACCACAGAGGCCAATTTTTTGCTCCGATTTAGTTGAAATTTTGCACAGGGAGTAGAATTAGCATTGTAGCTATGCGTGCCAAATTTGGTTGACATCGGTTCAGATTTAGATATAGCTCCCATATATATGTTTTTCTGATTTCGACAAAAATGGTCAAAATACCAACATTTTCCTTATAAAATCGCCACTGCTTAGTCGAAAAGTTGTAAAAATTACTCTATTTTTCCTAAACTTCTAATACATATATATCGAGCGATAAATCATAAATAAACTTTTTCGAAGTTTCCTTAAAATTGCTTCAGATTTAAACGTTTCCCATATTTTTTTACTAACATTGTGTTCCACCCTAGTGCATTAGCCGACTTAAATTTTGAGTCTATAGATTTTGTAGAAGTCTATCAAATTCCGTCCAGATCGAGTGATATTTAAATGTATGTATTTGGGACAAACCTTTATATATAGCCCACAACACATTTAACGGATGTGATATGGTATCGAAAATTTAGATGTACAAAGTGGTGCAGGGTATAATATAGTCGGCCCCGCCCGACTTTAGACTTTCCTTACTTGTTTTATTTCGCTTCGTATACCCCTATGATTCCCATTTCTGATAACCATTATAAAGATCTTAACAAAATATGAAGATTTACATGTAACTTTAAATTTAGGAAAATCGAGCGATGCATATATATGGGAAGTATATATTTAAATCCGAACCGAATTGGATTATGTTTTGCAGGTTAGGTTGATACTATAGAAGATTACCTTATACTGAATTTGAGTACGATCAGTTAATAAATGATGCCATTATGGCCAAAAATAAGACATATCGATAGTATAGTTAATCTGCATTTTTGTTTCAGATTCAGCATAGCCGAACTTACGGCGATGTACACTGGTAGAAAAAATATCGTTATATTAACGAAATGTGTCATTAAAATTGACCCAATGCATTGGGACAAATCTTACATATTTGTGGTAAACCTGTTTACTTCAAACTTAGAACTGCTTACCTTCGTTTTTAAATACAATTTTATTTATTTATATAGGCAATTTCTTCTTCGATAAAATACACGTTTTATTAATATATTAAATATATTTATTAAGAATCAACAGCATCGACTGGCCTTGAAATATTAGTTTATTATTCCACTATTTCCAATTTCCATGTAATGTCATCAACTGTAAATCGCATTTTTCCTTCTTCTTGTACCTTTCACTTTTAATAAGTTGCTGCGTAACGAGTTTTGTCCTCCTTTTACAATTTCAATACCTACTAATATAAAAAATCATAAACCAATTTTTTCACAAAAGGTTGCGTCACTGAATGTTACCTGTTAATTGAAGATTCCGAAATGAAGACGAATGAAGGGGTTGTTATTCTGTTTTCTTTCTTTATACACCATCACGAACATAATTTTTTCTTACTAATTTAAAATAACAAATATTTTATATATTTTATTTGTTATTTATTATATTACTAGCGTAACCCGGCCCGCTTCGCTGCGCCTTCCGAAGCATATTTGGAGGAATATTTTGCGTCAACTATATCCTTCGTGCTGAAAACAAATTCGAAAAGATTTGAATTCTTTTAAACAAATCGGACTACTTGATTTTTCGTTTATAGGTACAAATACGGCGGGAGAGGGTGTACCTTCTTCTATATTTCTTGTGAATTTTAAGTGTGGATTGTCAAGGAAAGGTATCCTTCTCCTCAACATATCTGAAAATTAAGCACTATATTATAATAACATACAAAGAATTACTGTGTCCCATCCAATAAATCGGAAAAAGCAAAAATAGTAAAAAATTTTACCACATTAACATTTGCTAAAATGTTGGAAAATGATGCACCCTCTAAGTTGGCTGCCAATTTCATGTAAATTTAAGTTCTTTACTAAAAAGAAGTCTGGCAGAAGCCTGTGCAAAAATCATAAAATTATGTACCGAGTTCCCATTTACGGACAACCCTCTACTTTCAATTAAAAAAAAAAACGGACAAAAGGGAACCTACCCCCACCTTCGCTCCACGCCGACCTGATATCGGACTATCACGTACCCTATATTAATTTCGCAACTACTCAATTGTCCCTATAAATTCTATCGAAGTAAATCGACAAAGTTTATTTCAATTTTCCCCTTCCCCAACCAGATATCGAAAAATCATATACTAATTTAAAAAT
Organism: Haematobia irritans; assembly: GCF_050003625.1. Classification (NCBI taxonomy): domain Eukaryota; kingdom Metazoa; phylum Arthropoda; class Insecta; order Diptera; family Muscidae; genus Haematobia; species Haematobia irritans. Next base: position 128,611,737 of record NC_134397.1, read on the forward strand.
CATGTATAAATTTAATCACCTCCTCCCACGTTCCCTGTAAATTTCAAGTAGATTGGCGATGTTTAAATTTTGCTCTATTGTTTTAAAGGGACGTCACTTTCCCCGATACAATATCGACAAACACCGTAGTGAATAGCACCCCTAACCTTCCCAGAAAATTCTTGAAACTTTCCTTCAAGTGTGGGGCAAGGAAGGTTGCCTCTTCGTTCATAACCCTCCCCCACTGCCTATGTAAATTTCAAGAAAACTTAAGAATTGTTGTTTTTTTGCAGTTTTAGAGGAGCACCTCCTCCCCGACTAAATATCGAAAAGTGATGTAGCGTATCTTTTGTAAACGTCCCAGAAAATGTCAAGCAAATTATAAGCCTAAAAGGGCGGCCTCTCTTCCGTCCAAATATCACAAAATCAGGTATCAACTATTAATATCGTAACCTCTCCCCAGTCCTCTGTAAATTTCAAGTAACTCGGTAAAAGTTTAATTGTTTCTCTGTATGTACTTAAGAGAAGCGGGTGCCTCCCTATGCCCTTTTATTTTGATTAAAAAATCAAGATCCTGATATAAATTTCATAACCCATTTTTTCCGTAAAATTTCAGTCGGGGGAGTTTAGTTTTGTTTGTACTTTCAAACAAAAAAATTCGGGCAAAGGGGTGGTCCCCCTCCCCGACCAAATATCGAAAAATAATGTAGCGGATTTTTGTCTAGATGCCAACCCCAACATTCAATGAAAATTTTAAGCAAATCGTATAATTTTGTTCCAAGTTTCAAAAAGTAGGGCAAGGGGGAGGTCCCCCTCCCCTTCCACATATGAAAACATCGGGTATCCCATATTAATTCCATAACCTCACCACATGTTCTCTGTAAATCTCAGATAATTTAGAGAATTTTAATTTTTTCACTGTACTTTAAAAAAGTCGAACAAAGGGGAGGCCCCCCTTCGCCACAAATATCGAAATAAAAAGTAGCGGATCTTTGTCTAGATTCCAACCCCAATCTTCAATGAAAATTTCAAGCAAATCGGTCAACTTTGCCCAATTTTCAAAAAGTCCGACGAAGGGGAGGTCCCCCTCCGTGACCAGGTGTCAAAAAATGAGGTACCCTATTTTCACCACATGAACGCCCCCTACGATCTCTGAAAGTTTCAAGTAAATCGGTTCAGCCGTTTCGGAGCCAACTCGGAACATACAAACAAACAAACAAATAAACAAACATAGATTGAATTTTATATATAGAAGATTTTACTATATTATTTTTTAACAATTCCTCCGTATACCATAACAACGCGATTCCAACTAAAAAAAAAAAACAACCAATAAACCGATCTGCATTTTTGACTTCAGAAACCGTGGAAAGCAAATTTCTTGGAAGAACAAATTTCATCCGATTCGGCTGAAATTTGGCAGAAAGTTGTATTAGTATATGGCCGCTAACAACCATGCTAAAATTGGTCCATATCGGTTCATAGTTGTATATATAGCCCCCAGATAACCGATCCTCAGACTTTACTTCTTTCTAGATAAGCAAATTTCATTTGATCTTGCTAACATTTTGTACTAATTGCACAAAAATTGGACCATCTAGGTTCATAATTGTATATAGCACCCATATAACCTCATATGTTAACTGAAATTAATTTAGCTGAAGAATTAAATCTTAATTTTTCGTGAGCGTGACTTTTCAGAAATTTTATTCACGCACATTCACGAACTGATTTTATTTCTCACGCACATATTTGCTTCAGTCCCATTCACGCACATTCATGAGAGTTGTTTCAGATTTTGTTCACGACTCACGTGAATCACGCGTGTCACGACAATTTTGTGTCACCCGCACTCCTCCAGTTAAGGAGTTTTGAGATACCTTGCCATCGGCAAGTATTACGCAATCCATGATGTAGGGTACATAAGATTCGGCCTGGCTGAACTTACGGCCGTATTTACTTGTTTTTAATTAAGAAAATATATTTTACTTTGAAGTATCTGTTAAGGTAGAATTTCATAACATGCGTTCACTGTGTCCGATGATTGAAGATTTGGAATTTCTCTTTGAAATCAAAAGCTCGAATAGTCTGCCGCAAACAGAAAAAATCAACCATTCCATCAACTCACGGATTGACTCATGGTGTGTAATTCAACCTTTATAATTTGACTTTTTATAATGACATGTATGTATTTGTACATGAATACTTTTGTGGATATATTGCAAAACGAGAACGAAAATTCGGTAAATTAGATATGCATTTTAAATTTATGCAGCCAAGACTTAAAGACAAATAGCTCCCGTAAAAAGAAGGGGCATCTTTGGCTCGAAATCAGTATCAAAATCCTTAAGGGACGGCCAAATCTTTGAAAGTAAAAGTTTTTAAGTTTAGTAGATCGTCCATCTAACCGTCTTGCAATCCAATGAATTTTGCCCGAATCAATTTTAAAAACATATTTATCTTCAGTTGGTTAAGTAACTCTTGTATCTTAGTCAGCACATGGTTTTGAGCTGCAATCATGCAGCTTATATACTGTGAAAAATTGTGTCCTAGTATTGCGGTTATCTTATTTTCCAAATAAGGTATATTTTTATACCCTCCACCATAGGATGGGGGTATATTAACTTTGTCATTCCGTTTGTAACACATCGAAATATTGCTCTAAGACCCCCATATGGGTCGTGGTGAAATTCTGAGTCGATCTGAGCATGTCCGTCCGTCCGTCTGTTGGAATCACGCTAACTTCCGAACGAAACAAGCTATCGACTTGAAACTTTTCACGAGAAGTTGTTATTGATGTAGGTCGGATGGTATTGCAAATGGGCCATATCGGTCCACTTTTACGTATAGCCCCCATATAAACGGACCCCCAAATTTGGCTTGCGATTGCTCTAAGAGAAGCAAATTTCATCCGATCCGGCTGCAATTTGGTACATGGTGTTATTATATAGTTTCTAACAACCATGCAAAAATTGGTCCATATCGGTCCACTTTTACGTATAGCCCCCATATAAACGGACCCCCAAATTTGGCTTGCGACTGCTCTAAGAGAAGCAAATTTCATCCGATCCGGCTGAAATTTGGTACATGGTGTTAGTATATGGTCTCTAACAACCATGCGAAAATTGGTCCATATCGTTCCACTTTTACGTATAGCCCCCATATAAACGGACCCCCAAATTTGGCTTGCGATTGCTCTAAGAGAAGCAAATTTCATCCGATCCTGCTGAAATGTGGTTCATGGTGTAAGTATGTGGCCTTTAACAACCATACAAAAATTGGTCCACATCGGTCCATAATTATATATAGCTCCCATATAAACCGATCCCCCGATTTGGCTTGCGGAGCCTCTAAGAGAAGCAAATTTCATCCGATCCGGCTGAAATTTGGTACATGATGTTGGTATATGTTCTCTAATGACCATGCAAACATTGGTCCACATCGGCCCATAATTATATATAGCCCCCATATATCCTCTTAGAGGAGCAAAAGTCATCCGATACGATTGAAATTTGGTACGTGGTGTTAGTATATTGTCTCTAACAACCATGCCAAAATTGGTCCATATCGGTCCATAATTATATATAGCCTAAACCCAATTACACAAAAATTGGTCCATATCGGTTCATAATCATGGTTGCCACTCGAGCCAAAAATAATGTACCAAAATTTTATTTTTATAGAAAACATTGTCAAAATGTTATTTCGATAGAAAATTTTGTCAAAATTTTATTTCTATAGAAAATTTTGTCAAAATTTTATTTCTATAGAAAATTTTTTCCAAATATTACTTCTTAATATATAAAATCTTATTTCTATAGAAACTTTAAACTTAATTATATACGTATTTAATCGGCCTTTTTAGTTTAATATATTCCACGTATGGACTATCACAATGGACTGAATAGTCTAAGTGAGCCTGAATCTTAATCGGGCTGCCACTTTAACCTAATGGACTATGTGGTATATATTACGGTGTTAGGAAGTTTTAAGATACCTTGCCATCGGCAAGTGTTACCGCAACCCAAGTAATTCGATTGTGGATGACAGTCTTCAGTAGAAGTTTCTACGCAATCCATGGTGGAGGGTACATAAGCTTCGGCCTGGCCGAACTTACGGTCGTATTTACTTGTTTATGTATAACATAACAATCTTGCAATAGCCTTCAAATGCCTTGAAAACCAAATAATTATTTGATTTTTAACAAAAAGTCATAACATTTCCAAATGTTTAAATGATTCTAACCCTATTGTAATAGGGGTCACTATCACTTGGCTTATCTTAGAAAGCTTTTTATTCCCTATTAAAAAGTTTTTTATTCCCCTATTTGGCATTAGTGCTCTTTAAACGACCACATCTATGATTCTCGAAATGTATTCTACAATCATATGAATATATTTATGTTTTCGAACATTTAGATAAGAAAACGCCCATAAAAATATAAAGATTCTTCTTCTTCTTTCTTGTGGTTGTTTTTGCTATTGTCGTTGAGATATTCAACAAGAAGAAACAGAAATAAAACCGTTTAATGTAATTAAAGCTTTTTTCAAATAAATATTCTAGCCATTGCTAACGACCAACAAAACATACTCACATATGAACACAAGTACATTAAAGCAATAACAATAAATTTCCCTAAAAATGTATGAAATTGCATTGTGAGAAATCAATTATATGCGGAGTAAAATTTCAGAAAATTTAATAGGCTCGTATAGATGCAAAGTTGAAAATCGACTGTTTAAAAATGGGGCGGGACGAATTATATTATACCCAGAACTACTTTCAGATCGACATCTCCGATACCATTAACACCGACCTCCTTCAAATGTGTTGGATGCTATATATAAAGGATTATATTCCTAAATATATATCTTTAAATCTGAACCGATTTGGACCAATTTTTTAAACTTCTACAAAATCTCTAAAATTTAAACCAACTAAGGTCCTAGGTCGGAGCAAAATACTAATGGAAACAAGTACGTAAAGCCTAAAGTCGGGCGGGACGACTGTAATACAGTCGTCATTCCTCATTATTTGGTCATATCGGATGATATTTACCTACCACAATTTTGTGTAAATTGTGGTTATTTTGGCCATATTTGCCTAAACAGGAAGTACATATATATATGGAAGCTTTACCTAAATCTAGCCGAATTGGATCAAATTCGAGGCACTTAATTATGTTAATGTATCTTCTATGTAAAACGTGGAGCTAATTGGAGTGAAATCTCGTTGCAAATGGGTATAAAATATGAAATACTCTGACATATTTCGCCAAATGAAGCGTACATATATAGGGGAATTAGGGCCGTGGTGTCGAGCCAATTTTGCTCGCATCCGACTCTATCATTTTTCATCAGCCTCGAATCCGACTCCTCCTTCCCAAATCCACAAGAAATGGACCGATATAAATTATCTTATTTCTAGCTCTAACTTTCACGTTTGATGCTAGTTGCATACCGACAAACGTTAGAAGTTTAGTCTAACAGAAATTTAGACCAATTGGCTACTATTGTCAATAAATTATATTATGACATAAACCTATATTGAGGCCCCGTTAAAATATGAACAGATACCAAAAATCTTCTGCATATCTATATATATAAAATTCAATCTATGTTTGTTTATTTGTTTGTTTGTTTATTTGTATGTTCCGAGTTGGCTCCGAAACGGCTGAACCGATTTACTTGAAACTTTCAGAGATCGTAGGGGGCGTTCATGTGGTGAAAATAGGGTACCTCATTTTTTGACACCTGGTCGCGGAGGGGGACCTCCCCTTTGTCGGGCTTTTTGAAAATTGGACCAAAGTTGACCGATTTGCTTGAAATTTTCATTGAAGATTGGGGTTGGTATCTAGACAAAGATCCGCTACTTTTTATTTCGATATTTGGTGGAGGAGGGGGGCCTACCCTTTGTTCGACTTTTTTAAAGTGCAGTGAAAAAACTAAAATTCTCAAAATTATCTGAGATTTACAGGGAACATGTGGTGAGGTTATGGACTTAATATGGGGTACCTGATGATTTCATATGTGGAAGGGGAGGGGGACCTCCCCTTTGCCGTTTTTTTTTTTTTGAAAGTACAAACAGAACTAAACTCCCCCGACTGAAATTTTACGGAAAAAATGGGTTATGAAATTTATATCAGGTTCCTGATTTTTTAAAAAAATAAAAGGGCATAGGGAGACATCCGCTTCTCTTAAGTACATACAGAGAAACAATTAAACTTTACCGAGTTACTTGAGGACTGGGGAGAGGTTACGATATTAATAGTTGATACCTGATTTTGTGATATTTGGACGGAAGAGAGGCCGCCCCTTTAGGCTTATAATTTGCTTGACATTTTCTGGGACGTTTACAAAAGATACGCTACATCACTTTTCGATATTTGGTCGGGGAGGAGGTCCTCCTCTAAAACTGCAAAAAAAAAATTTAAGTTTTCTTGAAATTTACAAAAGCAGTGGGGGAAGGTTATGAACGAAGACGGTGTTTGTCGATATTGTATCGGGGAAAGTGACGTCCCTTTAAAACAATAGAGCAAAATTTAAACATCGCCGATCTACTTGAAATTTACAGGGAACGTGGGAGGAGGTAATTAAATTTATACATGATTTTTAAATTAGTATATGATTTTTCAATATCTGGTTGGGGAAGTGGAAAATTGAAATAAACTTTGTCGATTTACTTCGATAGAATTTATAGGGACCATTGAGTAGTTGCGAAATTAATATAGGGTACGTGATAGTCCGATATCAGGTCGGAGTGGTGCGAAGGTGGGGATAGGGTTCCCTTTTGTCCGTTTTTTTTTTTCTTAAATTGAAAGTAGAGGGTTGTCCGTAAATGGGAACTCGGTACATAATTTTATGATTTTTGCACAGGCTTCTGCCAGTCTTCTTTTTAGTAAAGAACTTAAATTTACAAAAAATTGGTAGCCAACGTAGAGGGTGCATCATTTTCCAACATTTAAGCAAATGTTAATGTGGTAAAATTTTTTACTACTTTTGCTTTTTCCGATTTATTGGATAATGTAGTGCTTAATTTTCAGATATGTTGAGGAAAAGGATACCTTTCCTTGGCAAACCACACTTAAAATTCACAAGCAATATAGAAGATTGTCCTACTACTTGAATACAGAACATTATTAAAAAAATTGGAGGAAAGTGTACACCCTCTCCCGCCATATTTGTACCTATAAATGAAAATTTAAGTAGTCCGATTTGTTTAAAAGAATTCAAATCTTTTCGAATTTGTTTTCAGCACGAAGCATATAGTTGACTAAGTTAACGCAAAATGTTCCTCCAAATACGCTTCGGAAGGCGCAGCGAAGCGGGCCGGGTTACGCTAGTATATTCATAAAAACACATTTTATACCCTGAAACACTATTTATGCCCTCCACCATAGGATGGGGGGTATATTAACTTTGTCATTCCGTTTGTAACACATCGAAATATTGATCTAAGACCCCATAAAGTATATATATAAAGGGTGATTTGTTAAGAGCTTGATAACTTTTTTTTTTAAAAAAACGCATAAAATTTGCAAAATCTCATCGGTTCTTTATTTGAAACGTTAGATTGGTCCATGACATTTACTTTTTGAAGATAATTTCATTTAAATGTTGACCGCGGCTGCGTCTTAGGTGGTCCATTCGGAAAGTCCAATTTTGGGCAACTTTTTCGAGCATTTCGGCCGGAATAGCCCGAATTTCTTCGGAAATGTTGTCTTCCAAAGCTGGAATAGTTGCTGGCTTATTTCTGTAGACTTTAGACTTGACGTAGCCCCACAAAAAATAGTCTAAAGGCGTCAAATCGCATGATCTTGGTGGCCAACTTACCGGTCCATTTCTTGAAATGAATTGTTCTCCGAAGTTTTCCCTCAAAATGGCCATAGAATCGCGAGCTGTGTGGCATGTAGCGCCATCTTGTTGAAACCACATGTCAACCAAGTTCAGTTCTTCCATTTTTGGCAACAAAAAGTTTGTTAGCATCGAACGATAGCGATCGCCATTCACCGTAACGTTGCGTCCAACAGCATCTTTGAAAAAATACGGTCCAATGATTCCACCAGCGTACAAACCATACCAAACAGTGCATTTTTCGGGATGCATGGGCAGTTCTTGAACGGCTTCTGGTTGCTCTTCACTCCAAATGCGGCAATTTTGCTTATTTACGTAGCCATTCAACCAGAAATGAGCCTCATCGCTGAACAAAATTTGTCGATAAAAAAGCGGATTTTCTGCCACTGATTTTGGTAATAAAATTCAATGATTTGCAAGCGTTGCTCGTTAGTAAGTCTATTCATGATGAAATGTCAAAGCATACTGAGCATCTTTCTCTTTCACACCATATCTGAAATCCCACGTGATCTGTCAAATACTAATGCATGAAAATCCTAACCTCAAAAGAATCACCCTTTATATTCTGGGTCGTGGTGAAATTCTGAGTCACGCTAACTTCCGAACGAAACAAGCTATCGACTTGAAACTTGGCACAAGTAGTTGTTATTGATGTAGGTCGGATGGTATTGCAAATGGGCCATATCGGTCCACTTTTACGTATAGCCCCCATTAAAACGGACCCCCAAATTTGGCTTGCGAGGCCTCTAAGAGAAGCAAATTTCATCCGGCTGAAATTTGGTACATGGTATAGGTCTCTAACAACCATGCAAAAATTGGTCCACATTGGTCCATAATTACATATAGCCCCCATATAAACCCATAACCAGATTTGACCTCCGGAGCCTCTTGGAAGACCAAAATTCATCTGATTCAAAAATTAGGTACGGGATGTTAATATATGGTCTCAAACACCCATGCAAAAATTGGTCGATATCTGTCCATAATTATATATAGGCCCCATATAAACCGATCCCCAGATTTGACCTCCGGAGCATCTTGGAAGAGCAAAATTCTTCCCATTCGGTTGAAATTTGTTACGTGATGTTAGTATGTGGTATCCAACAACCATGCAGGAATTGGTTCCTATCAGTCCATAATTATATATAGCTCCCATATAAACCGATCGACAGATTTGACCTCGGGTGCCTTTTGGAGAAGCAAAATTCATCCGATCTGGTTGAAATTTGGTACGTGGTGGTAGTGTATGATATTTAACAACCATGCCAAAAGTGGTCCATATCAGTCCATAAACATTGATTGCCCCCATATAAACCAATCCCGAGATTTGGTTTTGGAGCCTCTTGGAGGAGCAAATTTCATCCGAGTGAGTTGAAATTTGTGGATGACAGTCTTTCGTAGAAGTTTCTATGCAATCCATGGTGGAGGGTACATAAGATTCTTACTGGCCGAACTTACGGCCGTATATACTTGTTTTATATTATGTTTGGGGCTGAACCAATCTGAGCCAATTTGGCACACATTGTTCAAATGTTAATTATTCTCTCTGTGCAAATTTTAAAGTAATCTGAACCGATTTTGACCACATTTGGTTTAGTTCTGCTCTTTGTGCACAATCGGAGTAAAACTTTGGTCTTTGAGGCCATATGAGTGTAAATCGAACGAAATATATATATATATATAGGAGATATATATAAATTACAAACGATTTCTTCCGAACTCAATAGGGTTCTATTTTGATCAAAAAATGGTTGCCACAGTTGTTAGAATTCTACCAAAAATGGAAGATTGGTAGAATTATTGATTATTTGGTAGAATTTTTAAAATATTCCTCTCCAACTAAGAGATACTTCAATTTTCTTAAGAATAGAATTTTTACAACATTTTTGTATAGAAATAAATTTTTGACAAAATTTTCTATAGAAAAAAAATTTTAAAATTTTCAATAGAAATAAAATTTTGCCAAAATTTTCTATAGGAATAAAATTGAAATTTTTTAGGTTTCTATTGAAAAAATTAAACTTTGGCAAAATTTTCTATGGATCTAAAATTTCGACTAAATTTTCTATATATTCAATATTTTTTTTAATTTTCGTTTTGGTTTATTTCGTTAATGTCGATTGTAAGTAAGTTGTCCCTTTTTACAGAAATAGTAACTTGTTGGTGCAAGCTAAATCATTAAAACAAAATTCGACGAATTTACAATTTAAGGCATATTTATACACCCAAAAAATTGTCACTAATAGGAGAGATTATAATATATAATATTGCAAATACTGAAATAAACTTCTAAAATAAAATATTAAAACATTTTTTTCGAAGAAAAAAATAAAAATAATTTAGTAGATTTTTAGCACGAATGGTAACCGTGCTCAAAAGCCTCACTAACATACATTATACCCTTCACCACTATGTAGACCAAAATGTGTGTTATTTTTTCAAATTTATTGGAAGTTATTATGAAGGTTTCTATTCCCATATACAAATATTTATATCTTAATCGATTTGGAGACAATTTTTTGTACTCTACAAAATCTCTATAATTAAAATTTAAATCAGCTAAAGCCTTGGGATGAAACACAATGTTAGTAAAAATTTTGAGAAAATATAAAGCTAGAGTACAAAAGAGCATTTATGATTTATCGGGCGATACATATGTACTCGAGATATAGGACAATATGAGTAATATTTACAATTTCTGCTGCTTAGCAGTGGCGATTTTACAAGTATATTGGTTAGCTCTCGCCAAGTTATGTGGTCAATTGTGAGTTGTGATATATTATTTGGCCAAGTCGGGCGATGTTTCCACAAGTCGGAGTTTTATTTAAAATTCGACCGTTCTGTGGATAGTCTGGCATTACAGTGTGTAGGATATGACTACGATATGGGGAAATCATCACAGAATTTTGTGTAAAATGTGGTTATTTTGGGCATATTTGCATAAAACGGAATAACAAATATATGGAGTCTTTATCTATATCTGAACCAAATTATATCACACTAGACAGACTTAATTAGCACATTAATTATATTCTCTGCACTGAAAAAAACGCATGCACGGTTCCAAAGATTTTGTCTTTATTTTAACAATTTTGGTATTGATACCGAGCCAAAGAAGCGGAGAATACAAGAAAATATACCTTAAGACACAATTCTCTTTTAAATTTGGGTTTTGTGTACTTGCTTTTAGGAAGCAAATTCAAATTTGTCGTTTTTTCAGCTTTTTGTTTTAATATGCTATCAAAGTTCTTTAAAAACGAGTTAATGACAACTTTATTTTCCAAATTCAGACTCGATTTCCAGTAGAAATTATGCCATGGTTCAAGTAAAAAAGTCTTTAAAATAAAGTTTTGAAAAACATGTCCTATTTTTGAACGATTTTGCAAAAAGACAACAAATTTAAAGACAATTTCATTAATCTTAAAGAATTTTTCGGAATTATTAAAGTCAAGTTGACCTTACCCCAAAAACTTTTTCTTTCATGTTATGATACCCATTTTTATGTCAAATCACTTAATTATAAAGACAATACGACTTCATTTGAATGTTTATCGACTTTTGGACAAGGAAAAAAACTTTAGATCAGTGAAATGCGTCTTCTATGCTAAGTAAAATTTGCATTCGTATTTTAAGGACATGAAATCTTTGGCCTCACGACAATATTTTTGTTAGTGTGTGGAAACTATCGAGTCAATTGGAGGAAAACCCCATTGAAAATGGGTCTAAAATATGAAACATTCTACCATATTTCCCCAACTCTGCTGTACATATATATGGGAGCTATATCTAAATCTTTAGAATATAAATATTTAATAAATATTTAAATAAATATTTAGAATAATAATTCTGCTATCTCTGCAAAATTTCACGTAATTCGTAATATTACTTTGGCGGGAGTTGTAGCTAAATCTGAACCGCCCAGCAAAAAAATTTGGAAGTACTTCCAAAGGCACAACTTTAAAAGCACCTCCAAAAGATGCACTCCCAATGGTGTTCTTTATTTTAACTACCCACACGCACAGAAAAAACATGTTTGGACATGGTTGCCGCATCCATTTAATGCTTATTTAGAGTATGTAATTGTCGCGAAAACCATGTATTTTGTCTTTGCAAAAATAATTTTCGAGCGGAGAAAAATATATGTTGGCAATAAACATTTAAATGGTTCTCAAATGCCGCAAACATGTTCTATTATTTAAATGATAGAATTTGAGACCATTATATGGTCAGGAAAATCATGTATCTGACCATTCAATTTTTTTACTTTTTTGCGGAGCAAAAAATATTTTTATAGTTTACGTATAGACATGTCTACAACCATTACATGGCCATAAAGACCATGTACATTGTTTTCGTGACCATTTAATTTTTTATTTTTTTTGCAGCGACAACAATTTTATAAAAACATTGAGCAGGTACACACGATTTTCATATTGCGCGTCAGTCGTGTGTTGATTGTTTCTTGGAATGGACGGAGAATACGGAATTATTGTGTTTTGTGTTAATTTATTTATTCAGAAATGGCACGTGGTTTTATGTGAATACAAAAAAGGAAAGTGTAATTGAAAAAAATATACCTGGTTTTTGTTATGCATTTTGATATATGGTATAATTTATTTTTATTTGCAGTTACATAATGTCTGCGTTTGTACATTTGATGGGCACGAAGTAAATATGGAATGATTACTTATTGTTGAAATTGAACCAAACTAGAGTGTGTAAAAATATGTGAAGTTTGCTTGCACGACATTATAAATACAAATAAACAATGAATTAGTTTATAAATAAATAAAAACAAATAAATAAAGTTGATTTTGTGTTTTCTTTTCTCAAGTGGCGTCCTTTTTTCGACGACGAAAAAAGTTTTTTCATAAAAATCAAAACATTTTAGGTTGTGACCATGTTCTTTTAACTAGAAGAAAAACATTTTTGACGAATAACATAACATTTTAGATCGTGACCATTGTCTTTTAATGGAAACAAAATTCTTTTTATCAATATAATAACATTTTAGATGAGGACAATTGTATTTTTCTTAGAACCATGTTCACTGAGCCAACATGGTTGCAGGTTAAAATGTTACATGGTCGCCGCAAAAATAGCTGCTATCATATTATTTTGCTCTTCGAATATGATTGTGGCAATCATGTTTCTTCTCTGCGTGCAGGAAGTTCTTTTAGTTCAATTTTTTATAACTTGGGGTTTTCATACTTTTAATGGATAATTTTAACTTTTTTTGTTTCAAATACGTTAAAAACAGAGTAAGAATTCATAAAATAGTACAAATCATTTAAAATTTGTCGAAAAAATGCTAAATTCAATCTGAAAAAATTAGGAATTTTTGAAAATATTTGAGGTAAAACGTTTCCGACAAGGGTTAGAATCCATTAAAAATTATTTATTTGACAAAATATCACAGAATTTTTTAATTTACTTCCAAAACATTGAATTCACATCACACCTAGAGAAGTTATGCAAATTCAGTGCAACGGCTGTTGAAATGAAGGACTTCCGTCCTATGACAAGCCCATGCTAAATTCATCGCTTCTGCGTCAATTTTGCACCACTTCCGGATCCAAAAGGATCATTTTCATTACTTTTTTGGCGACGCTTTTTTTGCTGGGCGACTTTAACTAAATTTGGCACACTTAATGATACTATTAAACGTACTCCTTGAGCAAAATTTGAAGCAAATCAGGGCAAAACTGTGGCTTTTGAGGCCATATAAGTGCAAATCGGACGAAAAATATATTTGGGAGCTATATCTAAATCTGAACCGATTTGGCTTTTATTTTGCATATTTTACGAGAGCCCCAAATCAAAATCAATTGTCTTTGAACCATAGCAAACTCCTATGCCAAATTTGTGGACGATGGGACTTAAACTGCAAGCTGTATTTTGCACACAAAATTACATATACAGACAAACAGACGGACAGACAGACAGACAGACGGACATCGCTAAATCGACTCAGAATATAATTCTAAGACGATTGGTATACTAAACGATGGGTCTTACATACAAATGGGCGTTACATACAAATGCACAAACTTATTATACCCTGTACCACAATAGTGATGAAGGGTATAAGAATTTGGCCCCAAATTATGACCATTTTAACAATATTGTAGTTCGTTCTTAATTTTTTTTGGAAATCGTACGAAAATTTTCTTCTACTGTAGTTCATATTGAACTTATGTGTGTTGAAAAGGAAAATTTAATTGGGTCGTGGAAAATTTCGCTCAAGATAATAACTACAAACAAAAAATTTGTTTGCAATAAAAATAAGTTGAGATTAGCATTACTATAAATACGGTCTTTTTTCTGTGTGCAGTTTAGTTAAACATTTCAAAAACCAAACAACATTTGTTTACAATTTTTTTTAAGCTAGAAATTCTTAAACATTGGAATAAATCCCTCATTTTTAATTTGCGCTCCCAACATTGTGTATGTGGTGGATATTTTAGATTCGGCCCGGCCGAACTTACTTCCGCATTTATGTACTCAACAAAAAGTAGGATTTTAACGTTCCACACAAGGATTAAGTCTACCTTTCTATTTAATTACAATGTAATGCAGTGTTTTTGTATTCGGATTAAACCAAATGTTCGAGCAACAGAGAATTATCATTAAATATTAGTGAACTAAAGTGTGGGAGATATAATAGTGCGTTGAGGATATTCCTTAAACTTAAAGTTGCCTGCATAATACATTCGTAAGTGTTATACTGTCGTCATGAGTGAGTGGGCGTGATAACAATGGGCTTCGCCCTACCGCCCATGTAACTTCAGCATTAGCAGTGAGTGGCTACGCTTAACATTAAAATTATGTGTTTGTATGATAACATGTACGTATATATCTGTCTGCACAATGTTACGGCGTTGAAACCTGTTAAGGTAACGGCGTGAGGGTAGCAACGTTAATAATAATAAGTTAAAAGCAAAATGTGTTTCCATCATTATATTAATTATTATTATTATCAGCAGCAACATTTCCATTACGGCAACTCGCTGGTAATGGGTTGATAGTACTTGCCGTGTTGCTTAGTTTCAGTCGTTTTTACTCGTTATAAACATTGCCCTCCTCTTATGTTTTGCTAACCCCTTATTATACATATAGGACGGATATTTCAGGCAGAGCTTTTGCTGGTTGGTTGTTGGGTTTATATGGCGGTAATTTAAGCTGCGATATGTCAGTTGCATACTTTTGTGGAATTACACACGGAAAATAAACCTTTTCATATACATTACGCGTAGTCAAATAGTTTTATACCCTCTGGGTATAAAACTATTCTGAGACTTCTATTGGTCTCAGAACCCTTAAAGTATATTTAGGGATGGTTTCGATCTATGGATGTCCGTCCCGTTGAAATCACTCTAAATTCCGAATGAAATAAGCCATCAACTTGAAACTTGGCACAAGTAGTTATTATTGATATAGGTCGAATGGTATTGCAAATGGACCAGCTTTATTTATATATATCTCAAAAAACTGGACCCCAAAAAAATTGTCTTGGGGGAGCCTCTAGGAAGAGCAAATATCATACGATCCGGTTGAAAATTTTTTACTTAAAGTGGTGTACTCTGATATAGTTTAAGATTACAACGATTTGGTCAGTTTTGAGTGCCAGTATTGAAATTTTTACTTACACGTATTACAAAATATTTTCATATCAGTTCGTTAAATTTTTTAAAAAATTAATGATAGTTTTTCTTAAATGGTAGTAAAAACGACCATGATTTTGCCCTTAAGACTAATGCGCATGAAATTTCTACCAAATTTTAATGGAGGAACACATTTGCTCTGGTCACGTAGAATTTGTCCTTCTAATTACCATGCGAAAATTGATTCATATCGATTCATAATTATAGACCCCTCTATATAAACATATCAAAAATTAAAGTGGCTTATATAGGCATTTAATCTTCCTTTTTACACCCTTCACCACTACTGTGGTGCATGGTATACGTTTGTGCATTTGTATGTAAGAGAAAGGAGGACCAGCCTGAGACCCATCGTTTAGTATAACGATCGTCTTAGAATAAAATTTTGTGATACCACAGTGGTGAACTTCTCTCTTATCACTGAGTGCTGCCCGATTCCATGTTAAGCTCAATGACAAAGGACCTCCTTTTTATAGCCGAGTCCGAACGACGTTCCACATTGCAGTGAAACCACCACCGCTGAAAAACTTTTTGGTGTTCGGTCGAAGCAGGAATCGAACCCACGACCTTGTGTATGCAAGGCGGGCATGCTAACCATTGCACCACAGTGGCTCTCTACAATTGATGGTAGTGTCAAGCATGCAAAATTTCGTTGAAATCAGTTCAGATTTAGACATAGCTTCCTTCCATATACATATATCGTTCAATATACATATATCGTGAAACCACAGGAAGCCCAAGTTTCATTTCGATTTACTTTAAATATTATACTGAGAGTAGAATTAACATTTTACTTATATGTGCCAAATTTAGTTCAACTTGGTTAAGATTTGGATATGGCTTCCTTATAACAGGTTGGCTGATAAGTCCTCGGTCTGACACATAGATGGCGTCGCTAGTATTAAATGCATATTATTTTTATATAGTTCCAACCTCCAAATGATTCGTGTCAAAATTTGACGTCTGTAAGACAATTAGTTTGTGGATAGAGCGTCTTTTGTAAAGCAACTTTTGTTATTGTGAAAAAAATGGAAAAAAAGGAATTTCGTTTTTTGATAAAATACTGTTTTCTGAAGGGAAAAATACGGTGGAAGCAAAAGCTTGGCTTGATAATGAGTTTCCGAACTCTGCCCCAGGGAAATCAACAATAATTGATTGGTATGCAAAATTCAAGTGTGGTGAAATGAGCACGGAGGTCGGTGAACGCAGTGGACGCCCTAAAGAGGTGGTTACCGACGAAAACATCAAAAAAATCCACAAAATGATTTTGAATGACCGTAAAATGATCGAGATAGCATAGGCCTTAAGGATATCAAAGGAACGTGTTGGTCATATCATTCATCAATATTTGGATATGCGGAAGCTCTGTGCAAAATGGGTGCCGCGCGAGCTCACATTTGACCAAAAACAACAACGGGTTGATGATTCTGAGCGGTGTTTGCAGCTGTTAACTCGTAATACACCCGAGTTGTTCCGTCGATATTTGACAATGGATGAAACATGGCTCCATCACTATACTCCTGAGTCCAATCGACAGTCGGCTGAGTGGACAGCGACCGGTGAACCGTCTCCGAAGCGTAGAAAGACTCAAAAGTCCGCTGGCAAAGTAATGGCCTCTGTTTTTTGGGATGCGCATGGAATAATTTTTATCGATTATCTTGAGAAGGGAAAAACCATCAACAGTGACTATTATATGGCGTTATTGAAACGTTTGAAGGTCGAAATCGCGGCAAAACGGCCCCATATGAAGAAGAAAAAAAAAAAGTGTTGTTCCACCAAGACAACGCACCGTGCCACAAGTCATTGAAAACGATGGCAAAAACTCATGAATTGGGCTTCGAATTGCTTCCCTACCCACCGTATTCTCCAGATCTGGCCCCCAGTGACTTTTTCTTGTTCTCAGACCTCAAAAGGATGCTCGCAGGGAAAAAATTATGCTGCAATGAAGAGGTGATCGCCGAAAATGAGGCCTATTTAGAGGCAAAACCGAAGGGGTACTACCAAAATGGTATCAAAAAATTGGAAGGTCGTTATAATCGTTGTATTGCTCTTGAAGAGAGCTATGTTGAATAATAAAAACGAATTTTGACAAAAAAAAATGTGTTTTTCTTTGTTAGACCGGGGACTTATCAGCCAACCTGTCATATATACTCCTGGTTTGGGGAAATATGGTAGAAAATTTCATATTTTACACCCATTTTTAACTCACATTTATTAACCGATTTTGATGAAATTAAGTACATAGTGTTTTTATGTGACACGCTCTTGAATTTGGAAGAAATCGGATGAAATGTAGCTATACCTACCATATATATGTATCGCCCGATTTTGACAAATGGGGTCACATTGCGCTTTTTTACCAAACAATCGTCGTCAACTTTAGCACAAAGTAATTTAATTTACCACTCTTTTAAGTGCGAAAAATTTCATTGAAATCAGTTCAGATGGAGATATAGCTCCCATATATATGCATCGCTCGATTTCCCAAAATTTGGTCATTATAGCCTTATTTACTAACCCATCTTACTCAAACGTTATTCAAATCTTCTATAGTACTTACTATATGTGCAATAAATCATCGGAATCGGTTCAGATATTGATATAGCTTCCATATGTATGCATCATTCGATTTTCGAAAATTTGGTCATAATTAGGGATGGTCTGTATTTGACATACCTTTACGACCTATTTTACTATACTTAGTTTTTGACAATATAAGAATTTGTACAGTATACTTAGAAGCATTTATGTTTTCCTTTTTTCTAAAAAAATATATACACTGAAAAAATAGTGAACCCACCAGGAAGAAAGTTGTTGGTTAATATTAGAAAATTTAGATTATTTCTAGAAAATTTTAATTAAATAGAATTACAAACGCTGACATCACACCGATATCACAAAACAAGTTAACATTTTTCAACAAATTCAAGAAAATTTATTAATTTTTTTCACTTGTTAAAGGAAATTTCATAGTTTAAAGGAAAAAAATGGCGTTCAAAATTGCAAGAATGTCTTTAGTGCAACACGAAGTTCAAGATGGGCGAATTTTGAGTAAAACTTACAAATTTAAAGAAATAATAAACTATTTTGAAAGAAGTACAAATTTATGACATCTTCTTGTTTCATTTGTGTATAATTTTTCTCGTTTTTTAGTTCAACGTATGCAAAAAATTATTAAAGTAAAGGAAACTTTCTTCAAACATAATTATCGAATGAACTAAAATACACTTTTCTTTGAGAGTATTTTCGATTGTTTTTTCCTTATAAAAATAATAAGACTTTTATAGGCGTACTTTTGCCATTTGAATTTCACATAACCATATTAAAATCGGTGTTATTTACAAATATAAATCGGCGTGTTTGGTATGTTGCATTTTGTATGTTTGTAACGACAATTTGAAAAGGATTTGCACTCAAACGTTTTCTATATACCAGCATATTATGCAAATTGCTTTTGAGTAAATATTTTAAAACATTTTTGAAATATTGCAATATGACGTTTATATGCCTTAGGGTATTAAAATAGTTTTTGAAAACAAATATAAGGATCCTGTAAGTAATTTTGACATTTACTACGTTTTATACGGGTTTATGACGTTTTTGACATTTACAAGTTTTTGACAGTAGAAAACCAAAAATATTGCTACTCGGACCATTTTCTATTAACCCATCTTACTCAAATTTAGCACAAAGTAATCTTCTGTAGTAGCAACCAAACTTGCAAAATATCATTCAAATCGGTTTATATTAAATGTTAATAAATATGAGCTGGGAGCCACCGTGGTGCATGCCCGCCTTGTATACACAAGGTTGCGGGTTCGATTCCTGCTACGACCGAACACCAACAAGTTTTTCAGCGGTGGATTATCCCACCTCAGTAATGCTGGTGACATTTCTGAGAGTTTCAAAGTTTCTCTAAGTGGTTTCACTGCAATGTGGAACGCCGTTCGGACTCGGCTATAAAAAGGAGGTCCCTTGTCATTGAGCTTAACATGGAATAGGGCAGCACTCAGTGATAAGAGAGAAGTTCACCACTGTGGTATCACAATGGACTGAGTAGTCTAAGTGAGCCTGATACACCGGGCTGCCACATAACCTAACCTAACCTATAAATGTGAGCTATATCTGGATCTTAGTAAAATTTAACACAAGGTAATCTCCTGTAATATCGGTTCAGATTAAGATAAAGCTCCGATTTTGCAAAAAGTCCTATAATAACCCTATTTTTGGACATAATAACCTTATTTATTAACCAATCTTACTGAAATTTAGAACAAGGTAACCTTCTCTGGTAACAATTATACCTCCATATCGGTTCAGATTTAAATATAGCTCCCATATATATATATATACATTGCTCGATTTTCCCAAATTTGGCCATAATACTTTTATTTATTAGAGATTTTGTAGAAGTATAAAATTATTATTTTTTTTTTCAAATCGGCTCTGATTTAAATATTTGTATATGGAAATATAAACCTTTATAACAAACAAATTTAATGGAGTTGAGATGGTATGGTATACATATTTGTGAAGGGTATAATATAGTTGGCCCCGCCCGACTTTACACTGTAAAAATATTTACGTGATATTAAAGATTACGCTACCCAAATTTTAGGATACGAAATTTACAAAATATTAAAGGCAAATTTCTTTAAAATAATGAAATTTTAATTATAAATAAAGTTTATCATCTTTGCTTCAAAAATTGTTTTCATTAAATTAAATTTTTTTTTTTTAAATTTGTGTCCCTCCATTAAAGTCGCAGGTGTTAGAACTAAAGCTAATTTTCCTTAAAGTAAAGAAACACATTTTTGATTTAAAGAAAGTGTCCTTAAATTAGCCGAAATATTGAATCTTAAGATTTAAGATAAAAACGCTTCAAATATAGGGTAACACTTATTTTGAGAATTTAGCGTCTTTGGTTTAAACTTTTTTTTGAGATTAAGAAAACATTGTTTACGTAATAATTTGGATTTTTAAAGTGGCATTTGTTTATACGTGAGTACTTTTATTAATAAACCGCGAAAAAAGAATGAAAATTTGATGAGATCTGTATCTAAATTTTAATTTTATTGGTCCGACGTTTAAAGCCAGATAGGTCGCCAAATATTTCTTCATTTTAAAGAAGGCATTCTGTTTTGTAGCGTGTGCTTGAAGTGTTATGCTTTTTTTGAATGTGTAAAAACATAAAAATCTTTTTAAAATTATTTTCAAAATTCCAAATTGCATGATCGCCTAAAAATTTCTCAGTGCACATCTACAACATTAAGTATGCCGCATTCCTTAGTGTTTATTCGCTCTATTTGGTTTGTTGTTTCTCGTCCTTCGCATGACTTTAATTTAAATAATACAGCTGCAGCAGCAGCAGCTACAGAAGTAATAAAAGAAACGGAAAATGCTGTGATAATTAAAAAATAAAAAAAAAAAAAACAAAAACAAAACTCACAAAAAAGTTAATTTGTGAGGCCTATGACCGGCCGTACCCTAATCCCCAGAACATTACCGACGCCGTGAAGGCAACAACACAAGCACACATCCGTAAAACACAAGACATCTAAATGTATGATGTCCTTTGCTATGAACAATGAATAGTCCTTGTTCGACAAATATAACATACACATACACTCACATTCATCCATATGAATGTATGCGGTTTTAAGCCCAAGTGTAAATGGTAGTAAGTGTGCATGTGTACTGTTGTGTATGTGTGTTTGTGTACGTAATCTATTTACTATGTTAAGTAGGTTTGCATGTTTTGTCCTAGTATTTAATTATATTTTTCCATACTCCAACTAATTCAGATGAAAGATAACTTTACTTTCCATTGTAGCAGTAGCACCATACCCATACTCTTGTAGTGGTGTTGTTGATGGGGCTACCAACACCAATACCACCACCCCCACCATGCTCATCAGTGTTGCCCCCTTTCACTTTTTCCCTTAGAGCGTGCCAGGTAATCCTTTCTTAGCCACACATTAGAAGCGCACTTGTGAGTACTCATTCATTCGTATCTATTATGGAAATATTGTTGTTAGCAGTTAACTAGAGGTGGGAAAGGTAGCAAGCGGCCGGTGTCCTTTTCTCGTTTATTTTGGTGTCAGTAATGCCCATAGGGATTTGTGTTGACCAACCACACCTTTCTTGAGTTATATCAGGGTTTTCCCAGAAGCTGTCACATTAACTTTTTATCCATCGTTTGTCTAATATCGTTCACAATGAGGTACTTAGACATTGCCTGCCTTAATGTCTGTCTCTCTGTCAGTCTGTATGTCTCTTGTGGAGTAGCATTGGAATATAGCCAGGGATGGTCATAAATAAATGTAATTATAACGGAACAAAGAGTCTCATACTGACTTCGGGGGAAGCTTTAGGTTTTATTTGTCGATAGGGACATAGACAGATTTTTCTACGTACCTTAAATATCTCAATGAAACATTCACTCTAATTCGATTTTATAATCATTGGACAGAGAGAATGTGTGTCGTTAGCTTACGCTTTAAGCAAAAAAAATCGTGCAATGTAATAAAAATGCAGTAAAATTTAATAATTACAAAAAAAAAAAAAAAAACAAAAAACAAGTAAGGAAAGTCTAAAGTCGGGCGGGGCCGACTATATTATACCCTGCACCACTTTGTAGATCTAAATTTTCGATACCATATCACATCCGTTAAATGTGTTGGGGGCTATATATAAAGGTTTGTCCCAAATACATACGTTTAAATATCACTCGATCTGGGCAGAATTTGAAAGACTTCTACAAAATCTATAGACTCAAAATTTAAGTCGGCTAATGTTAGTAAAAAATATGGGAAACATTTAAATCTGAAACAATTTTAAGGAAACTTCACAAAA
Source organism: Haematobia irritans (assembly GCF_050003625.1). Lineage (NCBI taxonomy): Eukaryota > Metazoa > Arthropoda > Insecta > Diptera > Muscidae > Haematobia > Haematobia irritans. The sequence continues at coordinate 128,634,088 of NC_134397.1, forward strand.
GTTTATTTTTGATTTATCGCTCGATATATATGTAATATAAGTGTAGGAAAATTAGAGTCATTTTTACAACTTTTCGACTAAGCAGTGGCGATTTTACAAGGAAAATGTTGGTATTTTAACCATTTTTGTCGAAATCAGAAAAGCATATCTGAACCGATTTCAACCAAATTTGGCACGCATAGCAACAATGCTAATTCTACTCCCTGTGCAAAATTTCAACTAAATCGGAGTTAAAAATTGGCCTCTGTGGTCATATGAGTGTAAAACGGGCGAAAACTATATATGGGAGATATATCTAAATCTGAACCGATTTCAACCAAATTTAGCACGCATAGCTAGAATGCTAATTCTACTCCCTGTGCAAAATTTCAACTAAATCGGAGCAAACAATTGGCCTCTGTGGTCATATGTGTGTAAATCGGCCGAGAGCTATATATGGGAGCTATATATAAATCTGAACCGATTTCAACCAAATTTGGCACGCATAGCTACAATGCTAATTCTACTCCCTGTGCAAAATTTCAAATAAATCGGAATCAAAGATTGGCCACTGTGGTCATATGAGTGTAAATCAGGCGCACGATATATATGGGAGCTATATCTAAATCTGTACCGATTTCAATAAAATCGGGCACACTTGACTACACTACTAATTGTACTCCTAGTGCAAAATTTCAACCAAATTGGGGCAAAATTCTGGCTTCTGGGAGCGTATAAAATATCGTATTGATAGGATCAAAAAATTATTAAACGCGCGAGAAACTCAAATCTGCTATTTATTAATGGAATGGAATTACATTTACGAACATTGGACAACAATAGGTTTGTTTGTGTAATTTTCTAATAAAAGTTATTCAGTAAAAACTTGCAAAGACAGTAAGAATGGGTTTTACTTCTTGGGTAAAATTAGCAAAAATGCTCACGTTCACGATTTTATCATTAATTCACCGGATTTAAGCCAATTAAAACGAAACATATTGATATTTTCTAATGATATGACGTAGATATTGTTGCAGTCTAACACAAGTAGAATTAAAATGAATACAATTAAATTAATATGCATTTTAAGTGAAATAAAGCTTTTAAGTTTGTTAAATTTCAATGAAAAATTTTATTTTTTTTTTTTGAGCAAATCTAGCGGTTGTTGTGAAACAATTCTGGTAACGCTAATCTAGATTGTTCTGGACATATTATACTAAACTATTCAAATTATTTTTATGCGAAGAAGCAAGCAATTGTAAATCACGTATGCCTTTCAAAATATCCCAAATAGATTTGACAATCATACTTTTATCTATTACCTAACCTAACCTAAAGCACTTTCAGGAGATGCACTCCCAATGATGTTCTTTATTTTAACTGCCCAGGATTTTCTTTTAATCCATTTTTTTATAACTTGGTTTTTTCGTACTTTTAATGGATAATTTAAAATTTTTTGTTTAAAATCGTTTAAGAACAGAGTAAGAATTCATAAATTGGTACAAATCATTTAAATTTTGTCAAAAAAATGCTAAATTCAATCTGAAAAAATTGTGAATTTTTGAAAATATTTGAAGTCAAACGTTTCCGACAAGTGTTAGAATCTATTAAAAATTATAAAAAATTATAAAAATTATTTATTTGACAAAATATCACAGAATCTTTTAATTTACATCCAAAACATTGAATTCGGATCACACCTAAAGAAGTGATGCAAATTCAGTGCAACGGCTGTTGAAATGGAGGACTTCCGTCCTATGACAAGCCCAAGTTAAATTCATCGCTTCTGCGCCAATTTTGCCCCACTTCCGGATCCAAAACGAACATTTTCATTACTTTTTTTGCGACGCTTTTTTTGCTGGGTAGTTTAGCTACTCTTTTACTTTAGTTAACGCATGATTATAAGCTGAAATCTAACCAGTAATACAAATTTTCTCAAAATGTTATTTCTATAGAAGATTTTTTTCAAAATTTTATTTCTATTGAAAATAGAAGGAATTACCCCACAGATGATTGGATGATTCGGAAAATGGACCCACCAACCAATGAGGGGAGAAGTGTGATCATGACCGTAAACACGAAGACATTGGAGAAGCTGGATGTGGATGGACACCGCTTTAGTGTAGGCCTAAGCAGCGCCACCGTAAGACCGTTAAAGGATTCGGAGGAAAGATTAAAGACTGGCCCAGTAAGTAGATGATGCTGAAAGTGATTCAAGTGAAGAAGCTGGATGTGGATGGACACCGCTTTAGTGTAGGCCTAAGCAGCGCCACCGTAAGACCGTTAAAGGATTCGGAGGAAAGATTAAAGACTGGCCCAGTAAGTAGATGATGCTGAAAGTGATTCAAGTGAATCAACATCACTGCAAGTTGGCTTCTAATTAGGAGTATGTGATATTTCATGCAAATAAAGAAAAAGTAAGCACATGCATTTTGGTCAGAAAATATATTAGGTGTTTCATTTTGAATCAATTTTGTTGTGTGGACCAAACGACGCTTATTGTAAGTATGGTCTCGAGACAATTGGTTATATCATCGGCATATTTTTCACACAACGATGATATCATGCCTCCGCCATGTATTGTCAGGGAACTGGTGAAATACTGTAGGGAGAGAAATAGGGATTTCATAATTGGCTGTGATGGTAACGCACACCATGAACTAGGGTCCAGCACGGACACAAATCCGAGAGGGGAGAGCCTTATAGAATACCTCCTAGAAAACTAAATGAAGATTCATAACAGGGGAAAAGATTACACTTTCGAGACTCGTACACGGAAGGAGGTGCTTGACTTGAAGTTCGAAAATTTTACAAGGAGGATTACAGTCTCAGACTGGAGGGTGTGTAGCGAGGTCAGTTACTCGAATCATAAATACATAGAGATTAAGATTGGGACGCGGGGAAACCCCCTGGGGAGGAGTTTCGAAATCCAAGGAGGACCGACTAGGGCAAATTTCGGCACCATCTTAAGGAGGCGCCCATGTTGGGGAGAGACAGGAAGCTTGATAGTACTAATGAAATTGATAGGGCTGCATACGATGTGGAGAATTGGCTGACACGATCCTTCGACAAATCGTGGCTTATCAGCCGGCCACGGAAGAGCAAACATAAGGAATGGTGGAATAAGGATCTAATGAACCTTAGAAAGGAGGATACGGCTAGATTATGAAAGCTTCTTTCCAAACAGCCAAAATTTACTGGCAACATGCAGAGAGCGGATGGCAACTTGACCGAATCCCCGGAGGAGACGATAGACCTCCTATTGGGAACACACATTCCCGAATGTTGGTTTGACAGGACACCGTCCCTTAGGATAGGTTAGGTTAGGTGGCAGCCCGATGTATCAGGCTCACTTAGACTATTTAGTCCATTGTGATACGACATTGGTGAACTTCGGCCCTTTGTGGTTTCAAAGACCACGTAGGGGCAAATGGGAAAATCTCCAGCGCTGAATAGCGCTGAATAGTTTTGGTCCCTACAAATCTCCAGGGATGGACCGAATCCACCCATGTATGTTGCAGGGTTGCAGGAATCCTTCGACCTCCTATGTGACTCGTATATGGAATTATTCTCGGCTTCCGTGAGGTATGGGTATATCCCCACACACAAAAAAATAACTGCAAATAAATATTAACAACTTTATTTGTATGTAAAATCTGCTGATGCTCAACAAATTTGTCTATTGAATATAAGGCATTTGTTGTTGAAATGTGTTTGTAGATGGTTGACAGAGGAAATAATACAAATATTCTGAATTTTCAACAAATTGTTTTGTTGCGAAAATAGTTGACTGCTATCGATATGAAAACAAAAACAAAAATACAAGACTGGTTACGCGCACATCGCTGAGAGCATATACGAAAGCTAAAAGAAGTATGCGAAGAATACCGTTAGAACAAAATGAGTATGCGCACATGCACGTGTATGATAGCAAGCAAAGAGCTCATTCATCAGAGAATACAGAAAAGCATTTATAAATGTTTGTGAAAAATTTATATTTTTTTAAATTTGGTAGTTTCTTAAATGTGTTTGTTGTATGAGATAATTAATAAAACTATATTAATATCGGGATTAGAGTTATGACAATTGTAATTAACTAGAATATATATCACTGGGCAAAAAGTTGTCGAAATGCTTGCTAGACCCTGGACTACTCAAATTTAAAATCGTCATACATTTACAAAACTGAGTATAGGATTTTCGACACAAAAATGTTACATGTTCCCCGTCCAAAAGTATCATTTTGGTCATATTCCTTCTCTGTGTGTACTTAACAAAATATCTCCAAAATCGTTCCGGCAATTTTGCAATTTTGGTGCAATAATTCTGTCAATTTCAATTTAATTTTTTGTCAATACACCAATAAATTTGTTACAGGGCATTGATAGACTCCAACAAACCACATACAAATTTTTTCGTTCAAATTCAAAAATATTTGTTGAAGATTAAACGTAACGTTCAACGACAAATATTTTGTACTGTTGGATGCTCAACAAATTACTTACAAATTATGTTATTGAGAACACAAATTATTTGTTGCCTTCTGATGATAACGACTTTTTTGTAATAATGGTTATTAAAAGTACAAATTAATTTGTTGCAGGAAAATTAACAAATTTTGTTATTGGTTTTCAAACAAAAGTTATTGGTTCTCAAATTTATTTTTATCTGTGCAAGGCTTGGCAAAGAGTTAAGATGATCTTCATCCCGGAGGCAGGCAGAATAGTGCATGGAACTGCTAAGGACTTCAGACCAATTAGCTTGACGCTCGTTGTTTTTTTTTTAAGTCTATACATACAAAATCCTTACAGACTAATATGTACAAACAAAGATAAATATAACTACTGGTTTAAGTGTAAAATAATATTTCTCTTCAAAACAACTCGTTGCTCAGACAGATTTATAATGGCATAATATTTATTGAAGTGAAGGCATAACCTTCGAAACGGATCGTTATTTGCATAGTCTGATCTATAATACGGAATTTTTAGCGTAATCTACCAAACAGTAAAAAATCTACTTCTGCAGAATTTAATGAGTGTTGTAGTTCGAAATTACAGTCATTCGTTGTTTCTCGGACTACTAACTACCTGCACTTAATTCTTATGGATCTGGCAGTAAAGTGTCCTTTTCTATAAACATTATTTGCGAATATATTTTTGTGACAACATAGTAGACGCGAATAAACTTATATACCGTCTGATGTTACTGTATACCTTCATGTAAAATAACACCGTTTGCTGCAATGATGCGAATGTAAATAACGTTTGACACGCCAGTTAAACTGTAAGCACATATTGTCACTTAAGTAAAATGCAAAGATTTTTTTGTCAACTTTTAAGATTCGCATAGTAACGCGACGCGTAAACCTATCCCCTTGCCTCTGCTACCATTATACAGGATACAGGGCTAAAGTCCTTACCGTTTATTTTGGCAAGTCTGTGTACAGATATCCACGATATTCTGGTTTACATACCACAGGATAGATAAATGGATGTATGGAAGGACGGGTGTAAGTCGCCTTGTTCTCTTGCAGATATTTGGTCTATGCACACATAACGATACTGCGGTAACTATGTTTGTAAATAAACACACTATGTAGAGTACACGTATACATTAGAGTGGTTACATAGATATTTCTCACCTGACCAAAGTGGCGAGAGAAGGTTCACTAAAACAATAAATGAAAGCGCATATTGATCGAGACAAGCTCGATAATAGAAAAATTTTAAATGTTCGTTGCATCGAAATGATAACGCTTGGATATTTTGTTATGTTGTTGCCCCATCATGTCTGTTTTTACCAAAGAAAGAAGTTATTTCAGTTTATGAAATGGTTTACAACAATTTTTTTCCTACAAACATGTTCCATATTCCTCGACGAAAAATAAAATTTTTCTCTTGAAACATGTTTGGGCTAGGGTCTGAGACACGGTTATCAGAGTTCGTAGAATTCTACCAAATATGGTAGTGTTTGGTAGATTGGTAGTATTCTTGATGTTTTGGTAGATTTTGCAAAATAATTCTCTACAAATTTTCCAAAGAAATAAAAATGTGACACAATTTTCTATTTTTTTCTATAGAAATTTGACCAAATTTTCTATAGAAATACAATTTTGTCCAAAATTTTCTATAAAAAATACAATTTTGACCAAATTTTCTATAGAAATATAATTTTGACCACAATTTTCTATATAGAAATGAATGTTTGGACAAATTTTTCTACCGAAATAAAATGTTTACAACCACTTTTATTGAAATAAAATTTGGACAAAATTTTCAATTGAAATAAAATTTTGACAAAGTTTTCATTAGAAAACAAGTAAGTAAAGTCTAAAGTCGGGCGGTGCCGACTATATTATACCCTTCACCCTTATGTAGGCCAAAATTTGTGTTACCATCTCAACTACTTCACATTTGCTGGAAGCTATACATAACATAAAGGAGACAATTTTTTTACTTCTACAAAATCTTTAGAATTAAAATTTAAATCGGCTAACGCTATCCAGTTAATTGGAGGACACTTCCATTGAAAATGGGTCTAAAATGTGTAACAGTCTACCATATTTCCCCAACTCTGGTGTACGTATATATGGAGGCTATATATAATCTGAACCGATTTTGACTAAATTTGGCATGTATAGTTAGCATAATAATTCTGCTATCTATGCGAAATTTCACGGAAATGGCAGTATAACTTTGGTTCCCTGGTCATATGAGTGCAAATCGGACGGAAGATAAGTATGGGAGCCATATCTAAATCTGAACCGATTTCAACCAAATTTGGCACAATTATCGATACTACCAACCGTACTCCTTGTGCGAAATTTGAAGCAAATCACGGCAAAACCCTGGATTTTGAGGCCATATAAGTTCAAATCGGACGAAAGATATATATGGGAGCTATATCTAAATCTGAATCGATTTTGACCATATTTGGCACATACAATAGTATCGTTAAAAGTACCGCTTGTGCAAAATTTGAAGAAAGTCAGGGTAAAACTCTGGCTTTTGAGACCATATAAGTCCAAATCGGGCGAAAGATACATATGTGAGCTATATCTAAATCTGAACCGATTGTAACAAAATTTGACACACTTAACGATACTATCAAACGTACCCCTTGTGCAAAATTTGAAGCAAATCACGACAAAACTCTGGCTTTTGTGGCCATATAAGTTCAAATCAGACGAAAGATATATATGGGAGCTATATCTAAATTTGAACCGATTTAAATCAAATTTACCAAGCATTGGTAGAATGTCAATTCTACCCTCTGTGCAAAATTTCACGAAGATCGGTAATAAACTTTGGCCTCTGTGGTCATATGAGTCTAAATCGGACGAAAGATATATATGGGAGCTATATCTAAATCTGAACCGATTTGGCTGATATTTTGCAAGATTTTCGAGATTCATAAAATATTTCAAGAAAAGCGGTTGATAAACACGCTAACTATGACCAAATCGGGGATAAATATATATGGCGGCTATATCTAAATCTGAATCGATTTTTTCCAAAACCAATAGCGATTATCTCTGTCCCAAGAAACGGCCCTGTGCCAAAATTGAGGACGATCGGACTTAAATTGCGATATGTACTTTGTGCACAAAATTACATATACAGACAGACGGACAGACAGACGGACATCGCTAAATCGACTCAGAATTTAATTCTAAGCCGATCGGTATACTATAAGATGGGTCTATGACCACTATTTCTTGGCGTTACATACAAATGCACAAACTTATTATACCCTATACCACAGTAGTGGTGAAGGGTATAAACAGTTTTGACAAAACTTTCTATAAAAATAAAATTTTAGCAAAATTTTCTATAGAAATAAAATGTTTACAAAATGTTCTATAGAAATAAAATTTTGACCAAAATTTTCTATAGAAATAAAATCTTGGCCAAAATATTCTATAGAAATAAAATCTTGAACATTTTGTTTTATAAAAATAAAATTGTGACAAAATTGTTATAGAAAATGAAATTTGACAAAATTTTTTATAGAAATAACATTTTGACTAAATTTTCTATTGAAATAAATTTTTGAGAAATTTTCTATAGAAATAAATTTTTGAGAATTTTTTTTATGGAAAACGGAATTTTACAATATATTCTTTCTTTTAACATTTTGCTTAAATTTTCTACAGAAATAAAATTTTAACCAAATTTTCTATAAATTCGATATAAAATATTTCATTCGAATAAAAACAAAAACATATTTTTATACTAACCAAAAAAAATTGAGCAATAAAACAGAAAAAAAATTGGAAGTTGTTCTAAAGGCACAACTCTAAAAGCACTTCTAAAAATGTTTTCCGAAAATATTTGAGGTCAAACGTTTCAGACAAGTGTTAGAATGCATTAAAAATCATAACAAATTATAAAAATTATTTATTTGGTAAAATATTACAAACATTTTTTAATTCACATCCAAAACACTGATTTGTTAAAATGGTGGAACATCCGCCTTATGACAAGCCCGTTGTTAATTCATCGTTTCTGCGCCAATTTTTCACCACTTCCGTATCTAAAAAGAACATTTCACTACTTTTTTTGGCGACGCCTTTTTTGCTGGGAACTTCAAAATAAGATTTGGTAGATTTTTTTTGGCAACTGTTGTCTGAGACCAACATTTCGATGTGCTGCAAAGGGAATGGCAAAGGTAGTAAGAATTTAGCAAGTTTTTTCTGGAAATAAAAACAAAACATTCGACTTACAGATCCATTTCTCAAAATTTCCACTTTCCCCGATTGCATACCCATTCCTATATACATTCACTTGGTGCATACTATAGTTTTTTTCATGTTTATTTTGCAAATTTTCGTTGATATCACTTTACTGGGCAAACATCGTTTGGCTTTTCCACACATGACAGAAACAGAAATTATTTATATGCTCCAGTTTTCTTAAAACTGAGAACTTTAGCAGTTCAAAATGGGGTGACACAAAAGCACTTTGGTATAAGGCGTATACCCCTTGGAAACAGTAATCTGAAAATAAAGGTGATAAGAATTTTCGATTTAAGGCATGATATACGAGTAGAGTAATAGTAAAGATTATGTAAATATATCAGGAGCTATTGCGTTAATAGAAAAAAATCAGAATATCTAGAGAGAGAGAGAGAGAGAGAGAGAGAGAGCTACATATGTTTACAGAACGCATTTGAGATTGTATTGGTATAAATGTGACAAAAACCCTTATTAGGAAGAGTGGAACGGTTTAAAGTACATATTTGCAATGCCAGACAAAAGGTCTGTATATCAATTATACACATAATCATGAGAGGAAGACCTCAAATCGGGCTCCTGCACACTGAAAAAAACGTGCCCAGTTCCAAAGATTTAACACTAAAAAAAGTGAACTCTCTATTTTACTAAAGCCAATTTAACTTTATTTTAGTTCATGGAATTATTATGTTTGGAGAAAGTTTCCTTTACTCTAATAATTTTTTGTGTACATTAGTTAAATTAACTAAAACAAGTATATACAGCAGTAAGTTCGGCCGGGCCGAATCTAAGATACCCACCATCATGAATCAAATATTAGGGTTTCCTTTGAAATTTCAGGGGGGTTTGAGGACAGACCAAGCAGAGCAGTTCAACCAGTACACTTCCCGAAGATAAATTTAAAGATTTTACCTATGAAGACTATATCAGATTCTCGACTTATAAGAACTATTTTTGTTTAACTTTTCGAGGAATCATTAACATCTCTTGTAAGTGTGCAATAAAATTATAAAATAACGTCTTGATTTGAAATCTTAAATCTGTAGATTTTCACCCGAAAAGTAAAATCTGGAAATTTTACATTGAGTTTCAAGCAATTTTCATGATCAGTGCGCCTTCTATACCCTCAAGAAGTGAAATCGGTCTATATGGAGGCATTATCAAATGGACCGATAAAAATTTAATCCGATACACGTTTTTGTGAGCCTAAAATACCAGAATATTTACCATACTAAAACATGGACCGATGCTCACTATTTTTGGTACACCTCTTTATGGTTCTATATATATATATATATATATATATATATATATATATATATATATATATATATATATATATATATATATATATATATATATATATATATATATATATATATATATATATATATATATTCCAAATTAAAGCCCGACTTCAAGTAGAACTTAGACTATGTTTCAAGTAAAAAACGTCTTTAAGATTATGTGTTGAAAAACATATCCTGTTTTTGAAAGCTGTTTTGCTTTGTAGTGAAGATACAAAAAGTCTAACAATTTAAAGACGATTTCATTAATTTTAAAAAGTATTTTTCAGAATTATTAAAGCCAAGTTGACTTTAGTCAAATGAAATTTTCTTTCATGTTCAGATTTTCACTTTTAAATCATATCGCAGTAAAATTAAGTTTGAACTTTATAACAATTTCATCAATTTTAAAGAATTTTTCAGAATTATTAAAACCAAGTTGACTTTACACTGAAAAAAATATTGACCTAATATGGAAGATTATGCAACTTAAATTTTAGGACTCGAAATTTACGCAATGCTAAGGACAAAATTCTCTAAAATAATGACATTTTAATTAAAAGAAAGTTTATAATTCTTGCTTCAAATTTGTTTTTCATTAAATTTAGGACACAAATCTTGAAATTTTGCGTCCCTCTGTTGAAGTTGTAGATCTTTGAAGTAAGGCAAATGTTCCTTAAAATAAAGAAAAACATTTTTAATTTAAAGAAATCTGTATCCAATTTTAATTTTACCGATCCTTGATTTAAAGCCAAGGAGGTTCTAAAAAAATCTCTTTATTTTAAAGAAGCCGCATCTTTGGCTCGGAATCAATACCAAACCCCTTAAAGGAATGTCAAAATCTTTGGATCCAAGTAAACTTTTTTTTGAGTCTAGACAAATGAAATTTTCTTTTATGTTAAGATATTTATTTTTAAATCATATCACAGTAAACTTAAGATTGAACTTTATAACAAATGTTACCTAGTGAGTGTAGTATGGAAATATTTTCCAACAGTACATCTACCCTACAAAAAGTGTAGCCAAAAAGGCAAAAAAGGATCAGAAGCAATGAATTTGACATGGGTTTGTAATAGGGTGGACAACATCTTTTTATCCTCTACACTCATTTCTCATTAACTCTTCACAAGTCCACCCAGGCCGAATCTCAAGTACACGGAAAAAAAGTATATACGGTTCCAAAGATTTTGTATTTACGCTAATGGTTTTGGTGTTGCTTCCGAACCAAAGAAGCGGAGAATTGAAAACAGGATACATTTAAGACACAATATCTTTTTAATTTGAGTCTTATGTACTTGATTCTCGGAAAAACATTTTAATTTATTAGGGTTTTCAGCATTTTCCTTCGTGTGCTGCCAAAGTCGTTTGAAAACGTTTTAACGAAAACTGCAATCTCAAAATGTGTTTTAAGTAGAAATTATGCTATGTTTCAAGTAAAAATAGTTAAAAAATTTTTTTTGAAAGACATTTGAACACTTTTTTTGCATTGTTGTCAAAATGCAAAAAGAAAAAATTTAAAGAAAATTTCATTAATTTTGAAGAATTATTAAAAACATGTTGACCTTAGTCAAACTATTTTTTTACACCCTCCACCATAGGATGGGGGCATATTAACTTTGTCATTCCGTTTGTAACACATCGATCTAAGCCTGTCCGACTGTTGAAATCACGCTAAATTCTGAAAGAAACAAGCTATCGACTTGAAACTTGACATAATTAAAGGGTGATTTGTTAAGAGCTTGATAACTTTAAAAAAAAAAAAAACGCATAAAATTTGCAAAATCTCATCGGTTCTTTATTTGAAACGTTAGATTGGTCCATGACATTTACTTTTTGAAGATAATTTCATTTAAATGTTGACCGCGGCTGCGTCTTAGGTGGTCCATTCGGAAAGTCCAATTTTGGGCAACTTTTTCGAGCATTTCGGCCGGAATAGCCCGAATTTCTTCGGAAATGTTGTCTTCCAAAGCTGGAATAGTTGCTGGCTTATTTCTGTAGACTTTAGACTTGACGTAGCCCCACAAAAAATAGTCTAAAGGCGTCAAATCGCATGATCTTGGTGGCCAACTTACCGGTCCGTTTCTTGAGATGAATTGTTCTCCGAAGTTTTCCCTCAAAATGGCCATAGAATCGCGAGCTGTGTGGCATGTAGCGCCATCTTGTTGAAACCACATGTCAACCAAGTTCAGTTCTTCCATTTTTGGCAACAAAAAGTTTGTTAGCATCGAACGATAGCGATCGCCATTCACCGTAACGTTGCGTCCAACAGCATCTTTGAAAAAATACGGTCCAATGATTCCACCAGCGTACAAACCACACCAAACAGTGCATTTTTCGGGATGCATGGGCAGTTCTTGAACGGCTTCTGGTTGCTCTTCACTCCAAATGCGGCAATTTTGCTTATTTACGTAGCCATTCAACCAGAAATGAGCCTCATCGCTGAACAAAATTTGTCGATAAAAAAGCGGATTTTCTGCCAACTTTTCTAGGGCCCATTCACTGAAAATTCGACGTTGTGGCTCGTTAGTAAGTCTATTCATGATGAAATGTCAAAGCATACTGAGCATCTTTCTCTTTGACACCATGTCTGAAATCCCACGTGATCTGTCAAATACTAATGCATGAAAATCCTAACCTCAAAAGAATCACCCTTTACTTCTTATTATTGTAGGTCGGATGGTATTGCAAATTGGCCATATCGGACCACTTTTACGTATAGCCCCCAAATAAAGCGACCCCCAGATTTGGTTTGCGGAGCCTCTTAGAGAAACAAATTTCATCCGATCCGGTTGAAATTTGGTACGTTAGTATATGGTCTCCAACAACCATGCAAAAATTGGTCCATATAAACCGATCCCCTGATTTTAGCTCCGGATCTTCTTGGAGAAACAAATTTCATCCGTTCTGGTTGAAATTTGGTACATGGTGTAAGTATATAGTCTCTAACAACTTTGCAAAAATTAGTCCATAAATATATATAGCCCCCATATAAACCGATCCCTATATTTGACCTCCGGAGGACCAAAATTCATCCGATTCCATAGAAAATTGCGATAATTTGAGAGGAGGAATTGAAATATAGGGGCTATATACAATTATGAACCCTCCACTTTTTGTGTGATTGAGGATCGGTTTATCTGGAGGTTATATATAACTATAGACCGATATGGATCAAGTTTGGCATGGTGTTTGGCAAAAGTGCTCAGGGTGGGTCCCTGAGTCGATATAACCATGTCCGTCCGTCCGTCTGTCTGTGAACACATTTTGTGATCAATGTTTAGGTCGCAATTTAAGTCAAATCGCCTTCAAATTTGGCACATATTCCTAATTTGGGTCAGAATAGAACCCTATTGGTTTTTGGAAGAAATGGGTTAAGATTTAGACATAGCTCCCATATATATCTTTCGCCCGATATGCACTAATATGGACGCAGCAGCCAGAGTTTTATATCAATTTGCTTGAAATTTTGTACAAACATAACACTTAGTCGTACAGTCAAGTGTGCAAAATTTCAACCAATTTGGTTTAAATTTTCCACTGGGAGTAGATTTAGCATTGTAGCTATGCGTGCCAAATTTGGTTGAAATCGATTCAGATTTAGATATAGCTCACATATATATCTTTCGCCCGATATGCACTTATATGGACCCAGAAGCCAGAGTTTTATCCCGATTAGCTTAAAATTTTGCACAAGGAATACAATTGGTAGTATAGTCATGTGTGCCACATCAGATTGAAATCGGTTCAGATTTCGATATAGCTTCCATATATATTTTTCGGCCGATATGGACTTATATGGCCCCAGAAGCCAGAGTTTTGGCCCAATTTGGTTGAAATTTTGCACTAGAAGTACAATTAGTAATATAGTCATGTGTGTCAAATTTGATTGAAATCGATTCAGATTTAGATATAGCTCCCATATATATGTTTTTCTGATTTCGACAAAAATGGTCAAAATACCAACATTTTCCTTGTTAAATCGCCACTGCTTAGTCGAAAAGTTGTAAAAATGACTCTAATTTTCCTAAACTTCTAATACATATATGTCGAGCGATAAATCATAAATAAACTTTTGCGAAGTTTCCTTAAAATTGCTTCAGATTTAATTGTTTCCCATATTTTTTACTAACATTGTGTTCCACCCTAGTGCATTAGCCGACTTAAATTTGAGTCTATAGAGTTTGTACAGGTCTATCAAATTCTGTCCAGATCGAGTGATATTTTAATGTATGTATTTGGGACAAACCTTTATATATAGCCCCCAACACATTTAACGGATGTGATATGGTATCGAAAATTTAGATCTACAAAGTGGTGCAGGGTATAATATAGTCGGCCCCGCCCGACTTTAGACTTTCCTTACTTGTTTATATCTGGCTCTTATTTCGAACATATTGCGCAAAACAAACTTTAACTATTCCATATTGCAGTATGATATAATTAATTGCAATAGGTTTGGACTACAGCAAGTATCACCCATCTATATCCCTTCTTTCTCACTTGCTGGAGGAATGCAATAAAATTTTCTAGAAATAGAAATTCACTAGTTCTCTACCAAATATTTCACCTTAAACATTCTTACGCAAATTTAATATCTCGGGTAATGTTTATCTATTTTTTTTTCCTCTTATTCGCTTAATTCGTGAAAACTTTTCATTCCCCTGCCAATGGTGTACTTCAATTACCATATGTATTTTTGTGCAACATGCAGACAATCTTGGGTAAAAGAAATGTATGGAGGAACAAATTAAGGACTTCTGTTGAAGAAGAAGTAGTGGTGTTAAACCCGTTTAGAAAGGGAAACTTTCTAACCGCAATGTGTTCAGAGATTTAGTGTTACTTTAAATACCACTACTTATGCATAGTTTCGCGTTGGGATTCCAAATTACAATATTGGATGGGGTCGATTCTGGTGTGGCATAGTATTGATTGTGGTATTCGAAATATATAATGCGAGACTAGGAGAATCGAAGATGATGCATTTTTCGAACGAAAATCGAAATAGATAAGTTTTTCAATGGAAAAATAAGAAAATCCTTTATAAAATATTACCAGAATAAAATATTTGAAGGCCCTTACTCGTATATTGTTTCCAAGCCACAAAAAGCACTTGCGTCAAAATTTGCTTTTGTTATTTGTGATAGACATCAGGCGCAATGAATAATGATTTGAACGAAAATTTCTTTTAATTCGACTGTCAAAAATTTTAAATGTGAAAAACTTTATATACACTCAAAAAAAGTGAACTCTCTACTATTTCACTAAAGCTAATCTAACTTTATTTTATATCATGGAATTATTATGTTTGGAGAAAGTTTCATTTGCTCTAATATTTTTTTTTGCGAAAGATACTTAAATGAACTAAAACAAGTATAAACAGCAGTAAATTCGGCCGGGCCGAATTTTAAATACCCACCACCATGAATCAAATATAATAGCTCCATGGAAAACTCTTCGTTGCAGCGGGTTACTTGATAATATATAGAATTTCATAGGGGTTTGATGACAGATATTTTCTTAGATAGATCAGACTAGTTTGATTACTCGTTTACGTTATTGGATGCACTGCTTACTTTATTGTATACCCAAAAGCACAACTAAACTTCCCGAAGATAAATTACAAGATTTTACCTATGAAGATTATATCAGATTCTGGATTTATAAGAATCATTTTTGTTTCAGTTTTAGAGGAATCAATAATATCTCTTGTGTGTAAATGTGCAAGACAATGACGAAATAACGCCTGGATTTGAAATCTAAAATATGTAGATTTTCACCCCCATTAATTAAATGAATATAAGAAGTAACATCTGGAAATTTTACATTCAGTTTCAATCAATTTTCATAATCAGTGCGCCTTCTTTACCCTCAAGAATTGAAATAAGGAGGCTTTAGCAAATGGACGTTTTTGTATTTCTTAAAAACCAGTATATATACAATTTCAGGCAAATCACATAGAAACTAGGGTTTCTAGAAACCCAAGGAGTTAAATAGGGAGATCGGTCTTATGGGGGCTATACTAAAATATGGACCTATACTCACCATTTTCGACATACCGTTTTCCTACTAGATTTTCAATTTCAGGAAAATTGGATAGAAACTACGGTTTCTAAAAGCCCGAGAAGTAAAATCTGGAGGCCGGTCTATATGGGGGCTATATCAAAACAAAGACCGATACTCACCATTTTCGGCACACCTTTTTTCGGTCCTAAAATGCCTCTAGATTTCCAATTTCAGGCAAATTGGATAGAAACTGCGGTTTCTATAAGCCCAAGAAGTAAAATCGGGAGATCGGTCTATATGGGGGCTATACCAAAACATGGACCGATACTCACCATTTTTGACACACCTCTTTATTAACCTAAAATACCTCCAGATTTCCAATTTTAGGCTAATTGGATAAAAACTACGGTTTCTTTAAGCCCAGGACCCCAATACGGGAGGCCGGTTTATATGGAGACTATATCAAAACCTGGACGGATATAGCCCATCTTCGAATTTGACCTGCCCGCAGACAAAAGACGAGTTTGTGCAAAATTTCAGCACGAGTGCTACATTATTGAAGACTGTAGCGTGATTACAACAGACACAGAGACAGACGGACGGACATGGTTATATCGTCTTAGAATTTCATCCTGATATAGTCGGAAGTCCATATTTCGATGTGTTACAAACGGAGTGACAACTCTATTATATCTCCGTCACCATTCTATGGTGGTGGGTATAAAAATTATGCACAAACTGGGCATAAGGAGTTACTTAATTCGTACTTCTCACAAAATTAGTTAATTACTTCATTAACCCCAATTTTCATGAAGCTCCGTTAGTGCTCCGTTAGCTAACGAACTTTTAAACCGCACTATGGACATGTCTGTCACCTTGCCTATATATTCACTATGTCAGTTAAGAACTTAACTGCTGAGATATTTTCAGTTAAAGATGATATTGGCAATTTATTTTCTGTTAACTGGCAGTTAAATCCTAACGCAGCTACATGAAAATGGCCGTAAATTTGTAAATTTTACTACATGTTCAATTTGGGGGCGTTTGTAGTAAAATTTACAAGTTAGTGTAAAGACAAAATCTTTGGAACCGGTACTATACCGAAATATGGTCCAATATAGCACATCTTCGAACTTGACCTGCCTGCTGGCAAAAGTCAAGCTTGTGCAAACTTTCAAGCTTATGCAAATTATTTAATTATACCCACCACCATTCTATGGGATGCCATTAAAACCTACATTTTAAATAAAGGTGAAAATATTTAACTACAATTTTAATATACGACCCATTTCAATAACAGAGATCAAGTGAATGGTGCATGCATGTTTGTTTTGTGGAAACTTGTAAGTACAAATGATTCGAAGTTAGAAAGTTTTTAGTTTGGGATTGGTAACGAAGGGGATAAAATAAGAAGATACTTGTTCGTTTAATTATCGCAACCACACGAATATAATTTCCGCAAAAATAACGATTAGTCTATGGAACTATAACAGAAACCACATAAGAAATTTGTGCATATGAAAATTTCTTGTACATAACCGTTTAAACACGTAAACCTTATGAAATTTCTATTGAAAATTTACATTCTCCTTCAACATGGACTATTAAAGGGAGATATGTGTGAAATATGTAAATGTACAGTGATTCAAAATTCAAATCAAGTTAATATAGATTCATAATTTCACAATTTATGGACAAATTGTCCAGATTGTAATCAAGAATGTATTTACTTTATATCGTCGGATATTTATATTTTGATGAGTAGCAAATACTATGGCATTCTATTATACCTCAATCACCATCCTCTGAGGGTGGATAAAAAAATAACGAAATAAAAAAAAGTAAATAAAGTCTAAAGTCGGATGGGGCCTTCTCAACTACACTGAAAAAAAACATGATCTGTTCCAAAGATTTTGTCTTTACTTTAAAAATTGTTATATTGATTCCAAGTCAAAGAAGCGGAGAATACAAGTAAGGACACTTTTAAGACACAATTCTCTTTTAAATTTGGGTTTTGTGTACTTGCTTCTAGGAAGCAAATTTTAATTTTCGTTTTTTCAGCTTTTTTCTTTATATGCTATCAAAGTCCTTTAAAAACGAGTTAACGACAACTTTATTTTCCAAATTCAGACTCGACTTCCAATAGAAATTATGATATGTTTCAAGTAAAAACGTCTTTAAATAAAGTGTTGAAAAACATGTCCTATATGTGAACGATTTTTTGCTTTGTAGTCAAGATGAAAAAGACAACAAATTTAAAGACAATTTCATTAAATTTAAAGAATTTTTCTGAATTGTTAAAGCGAAGTTGACCTTACCCCAAACATTTTTTCTTTTATGTTATGATACCCGTTTTTAAGTCAAATCACCTAATTATAAGTACAATACGACTTCAGTGAAAAGTTTATCGACTTGTGGACAAGGAAAAAAACTTTATATTCGAGAAATGCGTCTTCTATGCTAAGCAAAATTTGCATTCGTATTTTAAAAACATGAAATCGTTGACCTCACGACAATATTTTTTTCAGTGTATGTCTTAGAGATATTAAATTTGAGACATTTTTATATTTTTTTCTACTTAACAAGTTTTTTGGAATTTCTGGGGAAATAATCGCTGACGTTGTGCCATTTTTTGTCTAAAGCCTAGTACTAAGATCACGTTTTCACGCGAAAAACTGTTATACTCCATATAAAAAAGGTTAGCGCGGAATAAATGCGAAATCTTTGTTTTGAGCATTTTAAAGCAAATATTTATACAACCCTGGATTTTTCGCACGAAAAAATAGGCAGGTATATTATTTCGCATAAATAAGTTAACATCCCTGGGTTTGAGACCCTATTTACGGAGATATATGAAGATATTCGTTTTTCGCATAAACGAACTTAGTACTAGGCATAAAGCGGAAAAAACTATCTAAATCTGAACTAATTTGAATGAAATTCGACACAGATAGAATAATAAATCTCTTCTCAGAGTAAAATAAAAGAAATATAAGTAAAACTCCGTTGCAAATAGGTGTAAAATATGTATTTTTATACCCCAAATCAGGCGTATATATATGGAAGCAATATTCAAATTTTAACGAATTTTGATTTCAATTTGGCACAGATTGCTAAAATGTTAATTCTACTCTCAGTGCAAGATTTTAAGTAAATCGTATTGAAACGTTGGCCTCCGGTGGTCCTATAAATTTACATTGATAGAAATATATATACACTAATAAAAAAATCATGCACGGCGTGCTCATTTCAAAACGATTTGTTCATGAAAGTGAATCAACACACATGTGGTGTCAAACTGAGAACAGTAGGTGTCAATCTGACAACGATAAAATAACACCATGCGTTGTCAAAACAACAACCAGCGTTCATGAAAACGTTATGATTACGACAAAATTAAAAACAGATTTCCGCTAGCATGACTCGAACCTGTGTTTTCTGCACCATACGCGTTAACAGTAGCCTTAGCACATTTCACCACCGAGGGAGTTGCCATAATAACGTCTAACGATTATTTTAAGACTTCGCATGGCCAAAAAAAACGGATGCCGTTCATGAAATCGTGAACGCCCGTGGATGAAATTGTGAACATTCCGTTTTGATTTTTTGTTAACGTTTCCGTTTCATTTTGTCACCGTCCGTTCAGGACTAAGGAACGTAATTTTTTCTATTAGTGTAGGAACTATATCTAAGTCTGAACCTATGTCAAAGGAGTTTGGCCAACTTGACAATAACGCTAATATCGGGCGAAAGTTATATATGGGAGCTATATATAAATCTGCACCAATTTTAACAAAATTTGGCATGCATAGCTATAATGTTAATTATACTCCCTGTGCAGAGTAAAATTTTGGTCGCTGTCGTCATATGAGAATAAATCGTGCGAAAGATATATATTGGAGCAAAATCTAAATCTGAACCGATTTCAACAAAATTTTTCACAATTGACGATACTATCAATTGTACTTTTTGTGCAAAATTTGAGGCAAATAGGCGTAAAACTCTGGCTTCTGGGACCATATATGTGCATATCGGATGAAGAATATGGGAATGAGAGCTATATCTAAATCTGAACCGATTTGGCTGATATTTTACAAGCTTTCCGATACTCACAAACTATTCGGATGTACGGAATTTGAAGATTATCGGTGATAAACACGCCAATTATGACCAGATCAGTGATAACTATATATGGCAGCTATATCTAAATCTGAACCGATTTTTTTTTAAATCAATAGCGATTGTCTTTGACCCAAAAAAGGAACTTGTATCAAATTTGAGGACGATCGGACTTAAACTGTGGTCTGTACTTTGCAAACAAAAATACATGAGTCGATCTAAGCATGTCCGTCCGTCCGTTGAAATCACGCTACCTTTCAAACGAAACAAGCTATCGACTTGAAACTTGGCATAAGTAGTTGTTATTGATGTAGGTCGGATAGTATTGCAAATGGGCCATATTGGACCACTTTTACGTATATCCCCCATATAAACCGTCCCCGTCCCGGGGCCTCTTAGAGAACTATATTTCATCCGATCCGGTTAAAATTTGGTACGTGGTGTTAGGATATGGTCTCTAACAACCATGCAAATATTGGTCGATATAGGTCCATAATTATATATAGCCCCCAGATTTGACCTCCGCAGTCATTTGGAGAAGCAAAATTCATCCGATCCGGTTGAAATTTGGTACGTGGTGTTAGGATATGGTCTTTAACCCTTATACTATGTTGGGGTCATTTGGTGATCCAAGTCATATTTATCATCATCGCATTTCTTACTGTTGGAATTTAATTAAAAGTTCTTACTACTCAGCATGAATATAGTATATGTCAACAATTCATTGACTGAGTAGTAAGGGTTAACAACCATGTCGTAATTGGTCCATATCGGTCCATAATCATATATAGCCCACATAAACCGATCGGCAGATTTGGTTTTGGAGCCTCTTGGAAGAGCAAATTTCATCCGATTCAGTTAAAATTTGGTATATTGGGCTAGTATATGGCCGTTAACAACCATTCCTAACTAGGTCTATATCGGTCTATAGTTATATATAGCCCTCAGATAAACCGATCACCAATCACACAAAAATTGGTCCATATCGGTTCATAATTATATAAACCCACCCAAAAAAGCGACCCCCGTATTTCAATTCTGACTCTCTAATTACCGCGCAAAAGTTCATATCGGTTCGTATTTACTTGTAGACTTCCCTATATACAGGTCAATAACTGAATTATATTTTATTTAATCTGCTTTTTTTGTCTAATATTCCACGTATGGACTAACTTATAATTTAAAGGACGATTTTAAGAAGTTTAAGATACCTTGCCACCGCCAAGTATTATCACAACCCAAGAAATTCGATTGTGGATGACAGTCTTTAGTAGAAGTTTCTACGCAATCCATGGTTGAGGGTACATAAGATTCAGCCTGGCCGAACTTACGGTCGTATATACTTGTTTTTCGTTTTTTTTTTTTACCAATATAAAATGCAATCTGAATATCCAAAATCCTTAATTTTTTATTTTATTACGTATTTCTCACGAGTGTTAAACTGCGCGTAAATGACTATCACTCTATTGCGAGGATATCACTGAAGTTTATTAAATTTAAACTTTAAATGCAAGTATTTACATAATTTACTCGAATATTATTTTACATACGCAAAATATTCTTCGCCTTCTAAGGATTTAAAATACTGCATTTCGCCGTGATTTTTTTATGACGACATTGATATACCATTCAAAATGTTTATGTATATGCTTAAAAGAAATCACTTAGGGATTTTGTATATAATAATTATTATTGTGATTATCATATATATTTCGCTTCTCAATATTCTTGTGGTGTTCCAATATTTAAGCCTCTAAACGATTTGCATTGCAACGGAGCAAAGTTTTAATTGAGATTCAGCCAAATGGAAATATTATGAACGCTTCAATCGATGATTTAAACGTAGTTGTTGTATTGTTGCATTTGTTTTTATACATATATACACGTTTTTAACGGCACTTGTGTATATGTTCATATAAAACTTGTTGTGCTATATACAGTCGAGTACCTAATACAGGTAGAGCTGTATATACAAAACACTCGAATAAAAATTGAAATAAGTACTAATTTTTCACAAACCTTTTGAATTCAAATCCTTTCATTAGTTACAAATAGTAATTAGGCCTATGGGACAATTGGCATGAATGCTAGGTTGTTACGATTGGGTAACAATGGTGGCTTATTATCGTATACGCCGTTCTTACTATCAGCTTATCCGTACGAAAAGTCTGTGTTTGTAAAAAATCGTACAGTGTAGTCAAACTCTATTTATTTGTCGGCGATAAACAAAAAACCTATGTGTTTCGATCACATTGATAAGATGCAGTATCGGCTATATCGTTGTTGTGAACATCCCTATTACCTTTTTATAATCGATATTGGAACTTTTCCTTATTGTTAATATCATCTCTTATATTGTCATCACCAGCACATCTAATCGGATGGTCACTCACTTTCGTTGACATTCATTCGTTATTGTACTCCAGATCAATCGGTTCTTTACTCCTTTTTTAATAAACTGATTTTAGCAAGTATACATATGTGTTGTTTTAATTTTGAGCAATAGTTGTTGATACTCAAACTATTACAATCGTCGAGCAAAAATTATGTTGTGGCTAACGTCTGGAAGTTGGAAACGGCCATAATCGTACAGTTAAACTGATAAACGGAGCTGAGCTAATACTTACCTAATCAATTCAATTCAAGTGTTGTTTATTTTCTTTCAACATTACAAAAATACATATTAGTGTATACAATTAATAAGTATTATTAAGTAAATAAAAGAACAATACAGCATGGTTTTTAAAAACCGTCTGCCGGAAAATTAAGTTTTACGAAGAGTATTAATAATTGAATTCATTTATCAAAAATTTTCTATAATTTAAAGCTTCCTTTAAAAACTTATACAAATCTAACCAGCAAAAATCTTCACCTCGGTTAAGACAATGAATTATGTCATTGTGAGACAATATATATTGATTAAAGTACCTCAAGCGTATCTCATTTAGCACTGGGCATCTGCTATGATATGGTTAATTGTTTCGATTTCTCCCAAGTTACATAATGAGCATCACTGATCTTGTGAAGTATCATGTTTATTTCCGTTCAATCGAAATAGGTCTCCTCTGGCTTTCATTATATAAGTAATTTGATCGAGAGTAAAATTTTCGTTGCAATGCAAGACACCGACGTTGAGATCTAAATGTCTATAAAATCGAGTTTCGCTTTCCTGAGCTTTTTATAAGTTTGCATTATAAGAATGTGCAGTAATCTTATTAAGAATTTCCTGGCATGAATACAACCAATTGACCTTATTAGACTTTATGTTATTTGTGGAGATATTATAGTTAAGAAGTTGTCTTCTAAAATCTTTAAACCAGCTTATATCTAATTCAAGGAGCTTTGATGCAAGGATATGTGGTAATCTGCGGTCGTCAAGATCAAACAACAGTTTTCCTAAGTATGACAAATGCCGATTGTATGTATAAATATAACCCGGTTCGTAGCCAGCTTCCAGAGATATTATGTAATTTGGGGTATTTTCTGGTAACTTTAAAATTCTTTTAATAAAATAGCGGTAGAGTTTTTCTTTTCTCAAAATTAGAATTTCCCCAAATCTCAGCACCATAACTATGTATTGACCGGCATACCGATAGAAACAGCTTCCATTTCGCCTTCAGAGGGACTGATGATTTTACAAAGAAGTTACTCCATGTTGAGTTTATAGACAATTTGGCTGCAACATATTTCTTGTCAAGGTGTTTTTTTAAAAGCCATTTTGGTCAGAATGAGTCCAAGGTATTTATATTCGTTTACTATTCTAATAGATTCCCCCATAAATGACCATTTTTCGTTGTTTGAGAGACGACCTCCTTTCCTAAACACCATGATCTCAGATTTGGCTTGATTAACTTCCATGTCCCATTTTAAACAATATGTTTGTAGGTTGTTTATCATATGTTGCAATGTACTTGGGTTTTCTGCCAATATTAATATATCGTCCGAATACATAAGGAGACGTATATTGATATTATCTATGAAGAGACCTATCTCGAGTTGGTCATGTAAATCATTTAGGTATAATGCAAACAGAATTGGTGACAGTAATAATACTTACCTAGACAATGATCTCCTCCTAATCCTCCGGAAATCACGCCATCTTCCGTACGAAACAAACTACCCACTTGAAACTTGGCACAAATAGTTGTAATAGGTGTAGATCGAATAGTATTGCAACTGGACCCTATCGGACCATATTAAGGTATAGCCTCCATATAAACCGACACACAGATTTGGCGTGCGGAACCGATTGAAGGAACATACGATCCCGTTGAAATTTGGTACATGGTCCTCCAACTACCAAGCAAAAATAGTTTTTCATATCGGTCCATGTACACCCAGAAAAAAGTGCCTTCGAAACTAAAGGAAAAATTTTTCATCAACATAGTTTATCCATTTTATTTCCATTAAGGTAAATTTTTGTGAGAAATAATAAAATTTACTCGTTTCAGTAAAAAAATCCTAAACTGTAAGCAGTTAGGAATAGTTCATTAACTAGAATAAGGCATGGAATTTTACTCATACTGTTTTCTTCGCTGGGTATAAGAATTTCCTACTGAACAAGAAAATTTTATTCACCGATAACAAAGCATTCGTAAAAATAAACAAAAAACGAACTAAAACCAAGTTTCCTCAAAATTAGTAAAATTTCTTATAAAATGATAATTGCGACTTCCTTTATAATAGAAACTTTTTCATATATACGAACAACACTTGGCTTATAAAAATATTTTAGTTCATTCGTACTAAGAAGTATGCAATCCTTTCAAAACTTAAGGAAACAAACTTGTTAGAATATAGGAAATTTTCCTATATTTCTATTGTCTACCTGTAATCGATACCTGTCATCGTAATCGATGTGTTTGCGCGTGGGTGTAATCGATATGTTTGCGCGTGGTTTGTTTTTTAGTTGGAATCGCGTTGTTGTGGTATACGGAGAGATTGTTAAAAAATAATATGGTAAAATAATATAATAAATAGCAAATAAAATATATACAATATTTATTATTTTAAATTAGTGATTTTCGTTTTTTGAAAATAAATCTATCAATGTCGTGATGGCGTATAAAGGAAGAAAACACCAGCAGAATAACAACCCTTTCATTTGTCTTCATTTTGGAATCTTCAAATATCAGGTAATATTCAGTGACGCTAACCTTTTGTAACAAAAATGTTTTATCATTTTTTATATTTGTAGATATGATGAAATTGTAAAAGGAGGACAAAATCGTTAGGAAGCAACTTATTAAAAGTGAAAAGTACAAGAAGAAGATGAAAAAGTGCGTTTTACAGTTGATAATATCACATGGAAATTGGAAATAGTGGAATAATAAACTAATATTTCAAGGACAGTCGATGCTGTTGATTTTTAATAAATATATTCAATATATTAATAAAACATGTCTTTTATTGAAGATAAAATTGCTTATATAAATAAATAAAATTGTATTTAAAAACGAAGGCAAGCAGTTCTAATTATGAAGTAAAAGTTTTACCACAAATATGTAAGATTTGTCCAAATGAATGAAAAAATTTCAATAAAATCATTCCATATATGAATTCAAATAAGTTAAATTTATTCATTCTGTAGTATAGTGGTACATAAATATAGGAAAATGTTAACTAATATATGGAATGCATTCTACCTAATTTCTACGAAAATCACATCGTTCAAACAAATAAAAATGTCTTTGGCGCTATACGAAGTTAAACTTTCTTCACAATGAGTTCATTTTAACTTAAAGAAGTGGTCACTTTTTTCTGGGTGTAGCCCCATATAAACCGACCCCCATATTGGTTTTGCGAAGGATCCTCGAAGAGCAAATTTTATACGATCCAGTTGAAATTTCGATGCCCATATATAGCCTTCAACCACCATGCAAGATTTGGTCAATATGGGTCCTTAACTATATACGTCCTCCATATAAACCGATCGATCCGGTTGAAATTTGGCTCTCTAATTAGAGTGTGAAAATTGGTTCATATGGATTCATAATTATTTATAGAACTTGCCGAACTTACGGCCGTATATAATTGTTACACCTTTCACCACAACTCTAGTTCTATATGGTATAATAAATTTGTGCATTTGTATGTAACGCACACTGGTAGAAAAAGTTTCGTTATATTAATGAAATGTGTCATTAAAATTGAGCCAATGAAACAAATTCATTGATATAACGAAATTTTTCGTTATTATAACGAATTTTCTGTTAGTCAACGAAACGTTTCGTACTATTAACGAACATTTTCATTGTCTTAATGAAAATTTTTCGTTGTATCAATGAAAAATTTTCGTTGGCTCAATTTTAATGAAATTTTCTTTGTGTGCAAAGAAGGAGCAGTCTGAGACCCACCGTATAGTATACCAATGATCTTAGAATTAAATTCTGAGTCTGTTTAGCAATGCCCGTATGTCTGTCCGTCCATCCGTCCTTCTGTCTGTTCATGTATTTTTGTGGGATATATTTAATGGATTTAAGATGGTACCAACATGTACGCTACACTAAGTGGTGAAGGGTATAACGTATTCGGCGCCGCCCGACTTTAGACATTCCTTAAGATTCGATATTTTAGCCACATTTTATTGCCTCCATTTAAAATTTCTAAATAAAATACGTCCCTACGGGAAATCGATCAAGGTGTGTATGGACCAATCCCAGTTCTGGTCAAAACTCAGGGAAGGGACCGGTTGCTTTATCATTAGTTTTTCATTGGCGGGGTAAATTTAATCGTTAGGACATGACTTGAACACATTCCAAAGGAAACAAGTAGGGAAAGTCTAAAGTCGGACGGGGCCGACTATATTATACCCTGCACCACATTGTAGATCTTAATTTGGGATACCATATCACATCCGTCAAATGTGTTGGGGGCTATATATAAAGGTTTGTCCAAAATACATACATTTAATTATCACTCGATCTGGACAGAATTTGATAGACCTGTACAAAATCTATAGACTCAAATTTAAGTTGGCTAATGCACTAGGGTGGAACACAATGTTAGTAAAAAAATATGGGAAACATTTAAATCTTAAGCAATTTTAAGGAAACTTCGCAAAAGTTTATTTATGGTTTATCGCTCGACATATATGTATTAGAAGTTTAGGAAAATTAGAGTAATTTTTACAACTTTTCGTCTAAGCAGAGGCGATTTTACAAGGAAAATGTTGGTATTTTTGTCGAAATTAGAAAAACATATATGTATATCTGCACCCTCAAAAAAAATCGCTTCTCTAACATATGTTCCAAACATATTTTGCAGGAAGCACATATATTACTGGATACCGCCGAAACATTAATATGTTTGTTTTATGTGAGCATATTATATGTTTGGAAGCATTTTGAGTCCAAAAATAGTATATGCTTGGAAGAATTCCCCAAAGAAGATTGTGTTCATTCCCTCACATATTTTTAACTTCCACGAAATTTTTGAGTTCTTCGCATCTTTTTCTGTAATACAAATACGCTGTTTTTTTTCAAATGTCTGTTTTCTTGGTTCCGAATGTCTATTCTCTTTATTCCGAATACTCAATCTACTATTCAAATTAAATAATATTTAGACTTAAGCATACCAAATTTTTGGCCATATTATAAAACAGTTTTCCGAAACAACATACAAGCGGTTTCACAGAAATTGCTCTCATTTCATTCTCTCGCTGTGTTATGTTGATATCTTTTTATTCAACCCTCCCGGTTTCCATCTCTATTTCTTTCTCTATACTAACTCTCTCTCTCTCTCTCTCTGTCGCTCTCTGAATAAAGTATCACAACATATATATGTTTACTCGAAATTTGTAAATTTATATATGTTTACATTCACGCATATTATTTTTATGAAACATTCATGCCCCAAACATAATATATTCGAACATATTAACATATGTGTCCCAAACATTTTGTGTTAGTTTAGGAACATTACATGTTTGCACTTAAATATATTGTGTTTAAAAATTGTGCCCGAACACACATTTTGTTTATATCGGAACATATGAAAAACATATTTTTCTAACAGTGTGAGCTATATCTAAATCTGCACAGGGGGTAGAATTGCCATAGTAGCTATGCGTGCCAAATTTGGTTGAAATCCAAATTTAAAGTCGATTGGACTAAAACTGCGACCTAGACTTTGATTACAAAAATGTTTCCCGTATGGATGTTTCTTCTTCAATTATATAAAACAAGCGAGATGTAAACAATATTTAAAATGTCATTCGGCTGTGAATACTATAAGAAAATGGTGGTCACTAAATGATGAATTCAGAAATTTCATTACATTTGGTCGTCAGTGAACAGTGAAAATGTTTTAGGTGTAGCCTAAAAACCAAGATAACTGTAAAGATCTGGGCCCATCCATGCAAAACCTTTTGTTTTTTCGAGTGTGTGCAACTGAAGCAGCCTTTAGAGGAGAAAAACAAGAACAACACCAAAAGCAGCATCTGCATCAGCAGCATCAATGAGGGTTAAAAGCAACATAAAAGAAAAAGTTTTTCTTTTCTTTTTGATTTTTAAAGTGCGCTCTACACTGCTGAAGGATACACATCGATTCCATAAGTACCCCCAAACGATAAGAGAGAAACCCCGAAACGAACAAACAAAAACGGAAAGAGTATTTATAGTGGAACAGCACTGGAAAACGCTTTATAATCGAGGCATTAAATGCCTTCACAAACGAACCCCCGAGTGTTTAATCTGTGTTTGTGTGTTGCCCATAGGTGGCTCGATAGTTAGAGATATCCAGCGGATTAGTCTTTGTGAAGACTTTTAAACACTTAGGCCTCGAAATAAGACGATTCACCATCATATATTTTTATACCCATCGCCATTAAAGGCCGCTTTTGGAGTTGAAAAGCAAATTATTTTCGCGAATACTTTTCCTGAAATAATCAAAATTATACATGAAAACAAACATATTCCTATTAACTCTTCATGAAATCTCGATGAAGAAAAAAGGGCATCAATGAAATTAACTTGTCTGCTTTAAATTAAGCTATTTTAATAAAGTAACTACGAAATTTTCAATGCGAAAAGGGAACATAGTACCGGCCTTATGTGTGTAAACATAACCATAACAATAGACTAAACACTTGTTTACGTACATATATTTCTTATGAGACGCCAAAAATCCGCGACGGAATCCTGTGACGGCTAGCTGCGTGTCTCTGAATTAAAATCTTTTATAATTCCTTGGCGGAAAATGGAATAGTGTTGCCATCCCCTTTGTTCATCAGAAAAGTTGTCTTTTCAAAATTTCAGACTTAGAACAGTTTAGAGATAATTGTTGAATCATAAATTCGGACATATTTTCCCTAAAGTCTAGATATGGCAATTCTATTGGCCATACACGCAAAAAAAAATAATTCGTTCCTCCCAAACGAAATTTTAGACAAACAAAGTTCGTTTCTCATTTGCTTTTCGCTGTAAGGAAGTGTATTTGGAAGAAAAGTATATACTTTTTGTGATAAACGTTTATTCTTTCTCAGGATGTAAAAACAATTTCATAAAGACTAACACAAATTTTTTTTTTTTGGCTAATTGCATTTTCCCTCACATCTTTCTTACTTCCACGAAGTTTTTTAGTTCTTAGCACCTTTTTCTGTAATACAAACAATGTAGAAGAAATTATACGATTTTATAAATTAATTTTTTTTTACCTTTCGCCTGGACGGAGAATCGAACCGCGGACCATGCACTTTGTAAGCCAACACACTAGGTTAGGTTAGGTTAGGTTAAAGTGGCAGCCCGATTAAGATTCAGGCTCACTTAGACTATTCAGTCCATTGTGATACCACATTAACTAAAAGTACCTATTACATATGGGCACTTCTAGTTTTAACCGCTGAACCTTCTTGATTATTTTTCTTTGTTGAACCAACCAGATTGTTCCAAAAACAGTAGCAGACTGCTTAAGTTAACGTTTTCCAGATCCGCCAGTAATCTGAAGCTATATGCTCCTAAAAGTTGCTTGCGCTTTACACAAAATGCAGGACACTCACACAAGAGGTGTTTAATTGATTCTTTTTCCTCCGCATCATGACAGCTCATACAATAGTCATTATACTTCGCGCCAATAGTTTTTGCAAAATCGCCTATCAGGCAGCGACCCGTTATAGCAGATATCAGGAGTGATATCTGACGTCTCGAGAACATTAGCATATCTAGTGTGCGGTTTAAGTTGAAATGGGGCCATATTTGCTTGGTGTCGTTACAACCCTTGCAATTCTCCCATCGAACATTTGCCATCATAACAGCCTTCTCACGCAGCATGAGCTTGCAGGTAGCTAGGGGCATACCAACAAATTCTAGTTCCCCTGGAATATGTAAGGTAGTCCCTAGCCTTGCCAACTCATCCGCTTCGCAGTTCCCCGGTATGTTCCTATGGCCAGGCACCCATATTAGGTGAATATTGTACTGCTCAGCCATCTCATTGAGAGATTTGCGGCAGTCGATGGCCGTTTTCGAGTTGAGGAACACAGAGTCCAAGGATTTTATTGCAGGTTGACTGTCTGAGTATATATTAATGCCCACATTTTTTGGAACATTACTTCTCAGCCAATTCGCCACCTCTCTTATTGCTAATATTTCAGCCTGAAAAACACTACAGTGATTAGGTAATCTTTTCGCTATTCGAAGTTCCAGATCATTAGAATATACTCCGAACCCCACTTGTCCATCCAATTTGGAGCCATCAGTGTAGAAATCTATATATTCTTTATTCCCCGGGGTCTGTGTGCACCACGCCTCACTGTTGGGGATTAGAGTCTCAAACTTTTTGTCGAAAAGTGGACTCGCCAAAGTGTAATCCACTACGTTAGGCACATCTGGCATTGTTTTGAGGACAGAACTGTGACCGTAACCTTTTTCCGACCACAGCGATAGTTCGCGCAACCGCACAGCCGTTGTTGCAGCTGACTGTTTGGCCAAAATGTCTAAAGGCAATAGATGCAGCACGACATTAAGGGAATTTGTTCCTGTCTTGCTGAATGCGCCTGAAATACACAAACACGCCATACGCTGAACTTTATCTAAACAAGTCGGTTTCTGAAGTGCCGGCCACCAGACTACAACACCATATAGCATTATAGGTCTAACCACTGCCGTGTATAGCCAATGCACAATTTTTGGTTTCAGTCCCCACTTTTTTCCTATTGCCTTTTTGCACGAGTACAAAGCTACAGTTGCCTTTCTCGCCCTTTCTTCAATATTAAGCTTAAAGTTCAGCTTCCTGTCCAAAATAACGCCAAGGTATTTTGCACATTCACCAAAGGGAATTTCAATACCCCCTAAGGAAATAGGCCTAACCGTGGGAGTTTTGCGATCGTTGCAGTACATGACTAATTCTGTCTTTGCAGGATTTACCCCAAGACCATTGTCTTTCGCCCATTTCTCAGTCATCCGGAGGGCCCTCTGAATAATATCTCTGATTGTGGATGGGAATTTTCCCCTGACTGCCAGAGCCACATCATCTGCGTATGCCACCACTTTTATCCTTTCTTTTTCTAGAGTAACCAGAAGGCTATTTATAGCAACATTCCAAAGAAGAGGTGATAGGACTCCTCCTTGGGGAGTGCCTCTGTTCACATACCTTTGTATGTTTGCTTGTCCTAGTGTGGCTGAAATACGTCTCTTCATTAGCAGTTCGTCTAACAGCCTGAGTATACATGGATCAACATTCAGAGTTGTCAGTCCATTTAATATCGAGCTCGGATGGACATTATTGAACGCCCCTTCGATGTCTAGAAACGCCACGATTGTGTATTCTTTGACAGATAGTGAGCTTTCAATAAAGCTGACTAGTTCATGTAGTGCGGTCTCAGTAGACCTGCCCTTCGAGTATGCATGCTGTCGTTTCGAGAACAAACTTGAATCGATGCTAGTTCTAAGATAAATATCTATCATCCTCTCCAGAGTCTTAAGTAGGAATGAGGATAAGCTGATTGGTCGGAAATCCTTCGCCCTCGAGTGAGAGGCTTTTCCCGCTTTAGGTATGAAAACGACTTTTGTTTCCCTCCACTTTCCTGGGATATATGATAAGTTGATACATCCTTTATATATCACCGACAACCAGGGGATAATTTTGTCAGTTACAGCTTGTAACTCCGCCGGAGTAATTCCATCAGGTCCAGGGGATTTGAATGGTCCAAAGCTATTTAGCGCCCATCTTATTCTAGTTTCCGATACAATTTCTTCGACAGGAAACGACCGCTGAGCAACTGTGGCACCGCCAGTACATGGTTCAACCGTCTGATTTCCAGGAAAATGTGTGTCCAATAGTACCTCCAGCGTCTCCTTACTGGACGTTGTCCAATTGCCCTCCGATGTTTTAATGAAACCTGGAGCGGAGTTGGTGGATGCTAGAACCTTCCGTAGTCTGGAAGCCTCGGACGTATTCTCAATACTGCTGCAGTAAGCATTCCAAGAGTTATGCTGAGCCTTTCTCAGTTCTCGCTTGTATCCTCTCAGATTCTTCTTGTAAGCGTCCCAGTCCTCAGGGGCTCTGGTGGACTTTGCCTTGTTAAAGAGCTTCCTGCAGGATTTCCTCATATTACTTAATTCCGTAGACCACCATGGTGGTCGATGTTTCCCCCTTGGCTTTCCTCTAGGGCATGCAGCTTTCAGTGAGATGTTGAAGGCCTTAGTAATCCGCTCCACTGCGTGTTCGATATCTTGCACATTTCTCATATTTGTCTCTGTTATTTCCGGTATCATCATATTGAACGATTCCCTATACCTATTCCAGTCAGCTTTCCTAACATTTGGCGGAAATATGATCTTGGTGATATGAACATCAAATTTGAAACTGATGTAGCGATGATCTGAGAAGCTGTGTTCACTTAAAACCTGCCACTCAGATATCATTTCATTTAGTTCTTGCGAGGCCAAGGTGATGTCCAAAACCTCTTGCCTGTTTTTAGTGACAAAGGTTGGGACATCTCCCTTGTTGCAAACTACCAGATTAGTACGCAAAATAAACTCTATTAGCGACTCTCCCCTTGCATTAGTATCACTACTTCCCCATATACTATGATGTGCATTCGCATCGCATCCCATAATGAGTTTCGCCTTTGTTTTCAGTGACTCCTCCACTAAGGTCTTAACGGCATATGGAGGCATCTCCCTGTCATGTCCCATGTAGACCGAAGATACCCAATATTTGCATTTGGCTATTTCTAAACTTGCAACGACAGTGTCTGTATTGCACATTGAAGGAAGCAGAAACAAATTGAGCTCGTTTTTAGCAATTATACAGGCTCGATTTACATCATTACCAGTATACTGCAATAGTTTGAACCCCGGAGTACTTAATTCACATATTTTGTTTTTGTAAACATATGGTTCTTGAATAAGAACTATATCTATGTCCCCTTTCATCAGGAGAACTTTTAAGGCAGCACATGCAGCCTTACAATGATGAAGATTTATCTGGAGGATCCGTAGGACCATCGAGATTTTCAACAACCGTCACATCAGCCGCTTCGATCGAGTCATCAAGAATGTCCTCTTCAGAGATATCGGTGACTCTCGCAATAACCATAGGTTCGACTTTGGTGAGTTCTGAGGCAATAGAAGCCTCCTCACGCATACGGTATCTATCCATGTCTTCAACTTTGGTATCTCCCTCGACTTCGCAAGAGGATCCGCTTACTTCTGATTCAGACAGAGGCTTGTCCATTTCTGAATCCTTTAGCTGATCGTTTTTATACACCTTCATTTGGATATAATGAAAGCCATAACATACACGGCCCTGGGACTTTGCCAGATGTGGCAAAGACTGAGTGTTCAATATAAACACTGCATGCCGTCTTGGTCCATCCACTTCATCCAAACGGCCAACCTTCCAATCAGCTGTTGGAAGATCTGGATTGCATCGTTTCAGTCTATTTAAAATAGATTCAGGGTCAGAAGGGTTTGCAGGTATCCAGGCATGTGCTCTAGGTCTAGCCGGTATGTCTTTCTTCTCGACTAACTCTAGAGCAGCTCCTTCCCAAACTTCACCAATTAGTATCAGAGCAGCTTTAAAACATTCTATAGACCTCTGGTCCTCAAATGCGACTAGCTTAAATCGTCCTTGATACCAACCAGCCTCTTGGTGTCGAGGATCTGGGCCGGGAAACTTTTCCAGTACCTGTGAGTAGACGACAGATAGAGCATTCTCAATTTCCCCCCATTTTTGCTTTGGAACCATACCGTCCAATGCTCCTTTATTAATGATAGCCATCACAAGGCTATCTTTAGCAACTGAGGCAAACGATCTTTGATCCCTTTTGGAGGATGGCAGCTCATCCGGCGATCGTTCCCTTTTTCCAGTCTCAAGAATTCCTTGAGCCCATTTTAAGGAATCGCTTTGTTTAGCCGACAACGTGCTTGGGTCGACTGATCCTAACTTCTTTAGGATAAACAAAGCATTTCTGCGTTCCTTGAATCTCTTTCGTGAGGGATTACCTCCTTTTGATGTCGTTACCTTAGAAAAAGTTCGACTTGTCAGTGTGTCGCCACCTGTCGACCCGTCTACAGGTCGACTAATTGGGCCTAACTCTTGGTCATTGCCCAGATTTATAACTCCAGTCGATACCCGTCCACTGGGCCCTGAAGTTAGCAACCCAGTGGATGACTTGGAATTTCGCTGCATGGTGGCTTAATATCCCACCACACTTGAAATTCGTAGTAGGTACCTATTACTATGAGTTTATCCGCTATTGAAAAAACACGTCCGTTCCGTTCGACGGTTGAATAGGAATACCAACACACTAACCGCTGAGCTATGTACCTGTTATGGTCATCAATAGATAAATATCCATATAAGTTATATTTATATAGCATAGCTTGCGGCACCCACGAACCGAATAAACAAAGTTTATTTAACAGAAACAAACATTTAGTTTAGCACCGTGGAGCAGTGGTTGCTACGTCCGACTTGCATGCCAAGGGTCGTGGATTCGATCCCTGCTTCGACCAAAGTTTTTTTGTTTTTTTACATATATTCCTGATATGTTCGGAAGATTCCGAAAAAATGTTCAACATTACATTGTACTATATTAAATTTTGAACTGTAAAATGTGTCGTATTAAAGACCTAAAGTCAGAAAAGAACAGTGTTTGATATAAACGAAATGGACTGTGCTGTTGTTTCAAAAAAAACTTTTTTATTGAAAAAATAAAAATTTTGTAACAAACGAATTTTTTTGGTGATAAAAGTTTAAAATTTTCGAAGCAATTCAAAAAACTCTAACAAAAGAAAAACGTTTTCGGTACACTTTTTCCAAACGTTTTTTTTTCTTTGCGTGTATGTCGCTGTGCCTCGGTCGCGGATTCAACTCCTAATCCTTATTCCTTTTCTTTCTCTATTAATTATTCCCACATTTTTGTCTAAAAATTAAATATCCTTACAGTTAAATGATTCGAGCTAAAAATGGGTATCTTTACATGAAAACAAAATTTGTTGGACTAAGGTTGGCCTTGGCTTCAATATTTCTAAATAAATCTTGAAAATTAATAAAATCGTCTTTATATTTATTTATTAGTAGACTTCTTGTATCTTGATCAGAAAGCTAAAAAGCGTTCGAAAATAGGAGTTGTCTTAACACGACTTTGATGGCACATGAAGAAAAAAAATAGAAAATAATTATAAATTCAAATTTGTCTCCTGTATTCAAAACTCAAATTTAAATACATACAAAAAATATTTTTTGTCTTCATTCACGAAATTAATTGATCCAATTAATTTTTAATTGAATTGTCTTCAATCACAGAAATGATAGTACCAATCATCAAAGTCAATTAAAAACTTAATTGATCCAATTAAAATCTTAATTGATACAACTAAATTTTGTGATTGATTTTTGTTTCAATTAAAAAATTTGTTGAATCAATTAAAATTTTAATTGGAAAAATTTTAGTGATAGTTTTTCCTGTCTGTGTCA
This sequence comes from Haematobia irritans, assembly GCF_050003625.1. NCBI lineage: Eukaryota > Metazoa > Arthropoda > Insecta > Diptera > Muscidae > Haematobia > Haematobia irritans. Next base: position 128,670,133 of record NC_134397.1, read on the forward strand.
TAATTGCTTCAATTCTCTTCTTCTTCTTCGACTCGGAAAAAAAGTATTAGCATAAAGATAAAAGTTGTAGAACCGGACGAGTTCTTTTCGTGTGTAAAGTCACTAATTTCATATGAAATTTTCGGGTCGAAAATGTCAATGCGCTGGCTGGGGTGCGTAGCCCCCTAGAGAAATTTCCTAGCTTGGCTTATATAGGTAAAGTTAATTAAGTTTTTATCTAACGTAGAATCCATATGGGCTAGCATACAATTTATAATTGTTGCAATTGTTACAGCAACCCAAGAAATTCGATTGTTGGTGGCAGTCTTTAGTAGAACTTTGTACGTAATCGGTGGTGGAGGATACATCAGATTCGGCCTGACTAAGCTTTCGGCAAAATCTATTGTATTAGGTCGATATAGTTTTCAATCTGCTATAAGTCCATCGTTGTTCCTCCACATACACACAAAGAAATATTTTTTGTCTTCAATCACGAAATTAATTGATCCAATTAATTTTTAATTAAAGTGTCTTCAATCACAGAAATGATAGTATCAATTAAAAAATTAATTGAAAATCAATTTAAATATCAATCGATTCCATTAAAAAAATAATTGATATTATTAATTTGTTTTTGTTCCAATTAAAAAAGGTGTTGAATCAAAAAATTGTTAAATGAATATTTTTTAAAACTCAATTAGGTTAGGTTAGGTTAGGTGGCCCGATATTTCAGGCTCACTTAGACTATTCAGTCCATTGTGATACCACAGTGGTGAACTTATCCTGAGTGCTGCCCGATTCTATGTTAAGCTCAGTGACAAGGGATCTCCTTTTTATAGCCGATTCCGAACGGCGTTACACATTGTTATGAAACCACTTAGGGAAGCTTTTAAACACTCAGAAATGTCACCAGCATTACTGAGAGGGGATAATCCCCCGTTGAAAAACTTTTTGGTGTTCGACCCTTTGTATGCAAGGCGGGCATGCTAACCATTGCACCACGGTGACTCTCAATTAACACTTTAATAGGACACAATTTGTGAATTTTGAATTTTTTAGTGCCAACTCATTTCAATATTTATACTTATGAAAAACATGCCTTAATTGCAATGGTATCCCACAATTTCACTGCTGGCAAATACAAATTGGTGGTAGGTACCTATCCACTTTCGTAGTTGAAAAAAGCTGATACTTAAAACTTGAGTCACTTGTACACTGACTATCGCTATATGCATCTATGTACGTACATACCCGCTCATATGTATATTGAACCTTTTTTATTTATTGACACAACGAACTAATTTTAATTAAAACCATTAATTGTAAATATTTAGCAATATCTTTTCACTCACTGAATTCGGTCAATGGAAACGGCCAAAAAAGGAAAATGCAAATTTTTAATTTAAGTGCTCCACTTACTTCATAATTTGAAGTGTCCACTACATTTCCTCGAAACAAAGAGAAAAGCATAAGAAGCAAAACTCACTTATATAATTTTGATCCAATTAATAAAACATTTTGGAAAAAAATTAATATCAAAAGAATGTACAGAGTGCCTGATATGTATTGCAACCAACTTCAGGTTGATATTATTTCTAAACTGCTCATTTGAAAGCTGACACATTTTGACACAGTGACAGTTCATTGTAATGTTTACAAAAGAATTTTGGTCCATTATTCGTGGAGGAATTCGAGAGTGATTGTGTGATTCCTGGTTCAAACAGCTGACACACTTTTCGTGTTTAACTCTCAAACATCTTCAGTTTGGTCTCTAATTTTGACCATGGATCGTCTTACAAAGGAACAACGCTTGCAAATTATTGAATTATATTATCAAAATACGTTTTATACCCTCCACCATAGGATGGGAGTATATTAACTTTGTCATTCCATTTGTAACACATCGAAATATTACTCTAAGATCCCATAAAGTATATATATTCTGGGTCGTGGTGAAATTCAGAGTCGATCTAAGCATGTCCGTGTAGGGTCGCTTGTAGCCAGACATCAGATAGTTTACTTTATTTTTATACCCTCCACCATAGGATGGGGGTATATTAACATTGTCATTCCGTTTGTAACACATCGTTTGTAACACAATATATATATATATATATACACATAAAGTATATATATTCTGGGTCGTGGTGAAATTCTGAGTCGATCTGAGCATGTCCGTCCGTCCGTCTGTTGAAATCACGCTAACTTCCGAACGAAACAAGCTATGGACTTGAAACTTGGCACCAGTAGTTGTTATTGGTGTAGGTCGGATGGTATTGCAAATGGGTCATATCGGTCCACTTTTACGTATAGGCCCCATATAAACGGACCCCCAAATTTGGCTTGCGGGGACTCAAAGAAAAGCAAATTTCATCCGATCCAGTTGAAATTTGGTACATGGTGTCAGCATATAATCTCTAGGTTAGGTTAGGTTAGGTTATGTAGCAGCCCGATGTATCAGGCTCACTTAGACTATTCAGTCCATTGTGATACCACAGTGGTGAACTTCTCTCTTATCACTGAGTGCTGCCCTATTCCATGTTAAGCTCAATGACAAGGGACCTCCTTTTTATAGCCGAGTCCGAACGGCGTTCCACATTCCAGTGAAACCACTTAGAGAAGCTTTGAAACCCTCAGAAATGTCACCAGCATTACTGAGGTGGGATAATCCACCGCTGAAAAACTTTTTGGTGCTCGGTCGTAGCAGGAGTCGAACCCACGACCTTGTGTATGCAAGGCGGGCATGCTAACCATTGCACCACGGTGGCTCCCTCATCTCTAACAACCATGCCAAAAGTGGTCCACATCGGTCCATAATTATAATTATATATGGGAGCCACCGTGTTGCAATGGTAAGCATGCCCGCATTGCATACACAAGGTCGTGGGTTCGATTCCTGCTTCGACCGAACACCAAAAAGTTTTTCAGCGGTGGATTATCCCACCTCAGTAATGCTGGTGACAAAGCTTCTCTAAGTGGTTTAACTGCAAAGTGGAACGCCGTTCGGACTCGGCTTTAAAAAGGAGGTCCCTTGTCATTGAGCTTAACATGGAATCGTGCAGCACTCAGTGATAAGAGAGAAGTTCACCAATGTGGTATCACAATGGACTGAATAGTCTAAGTGAGCCTGATACATCGGGCTGCCACCTAACCTAAACCTAATAATTATATATAGCCCCCATATAAACCGATCCCCCGATTTGGCTTGCGGAGCCTCTACACGCAAAGAAAAAAGAACGTTTGAAAAACGTGTACCGAAAACGTTTTTCTTTTGTTAGAGTTTTTTGAATTGCTTCGAAAATTTTTAACTTTTATCGCCAAAAAAATTCATTTGTTACAAAATTTTTATTTTTTCAATTAAAAAAAAGTTATTTTTGAAACATCAACACAGTCCATTTCGTTTATATCAAACACTGTTCTTTTCTGACTTTAGGTCTTTAATAAGACACATTTTACAGTTCAAAATTGTATATACTACAATGTAATAATGTTGAACATTTTTTCGGAATCTTGCGAACATATCTGGAATATATGTAAAAAAAAAAACTTTGGTCGAAACAGGGATCGAACCCACGACCCTGGGCATACAAGTCGGACGTAGCAACCACTGCACCACGGTGCCAAACTAAATGTTTGTTTCTGTTAAATAAACTTTGTTTATTCGGTTCGTGGGCGCCGCAAGGTGTGCTATATAAATATAACTTATATGGATATTTATCTATTGATGACCATAACAGGTACATAGCTCAGTGGTTAGTGTATTGGCTTACAAAGTGCATGGTCCGCGGTTCGATTCTCCGTCCAGGCGAAGGGTAAAAAAAATTTTAAAAATTTATAAAATCGTATAATATCTTCTACATTGTTGGCATTACAGGAAAAGGTGTTAAGAACTAAAAAACATCGTGGATGTGAGAAAGATGTGAGGGAAAATGCAATTAGCAAGAAAACAATGTTTTTTTTTTAGTTTGTCCTTATGAAATTGTTTTTACATCCTGGAAAAGTATAAACGTTTATCATACTTTTCTCCTAAATACACTTCCTTACAGCGAAAAGCAAATGAGAAACGAACTTTGTTTGTCTAAAATTTCGTTTTGGTGGAAAGAATTATTTTTTTGCGTGTAAGAGAAGCAAATTTCATCCGATATGGCTGAAATTTGGTACATGGTGTAAGTATATGGTCTGTAACAACTATGCAAAAATTGGTCCACATCAGTCCATAATTATATATAGCCCGCATATAAACCGATCCCCAGATTTTACCTCCGGAGCCTCATGGATGAGCAAAATTCATCCGATTCGGTTGAAATTTGGTACGTGGTGTTAGTATATGGTATATAACAACCATGCCAAAATTGGTCCATATCGGTATATAGTTATATATAGCCGATCCCCAAAAATAATCTACTAAAATTTTAAAATTTTAAATTTTAAAATTTTAACAAACAAAACGAATGAAAATTTTATTTCTATAGAAAATTTTGTCAAAATTTTATTACTACAGAAAGTTTTGTCTAAATTTTATTACCGTAGAAAATTTGTGAAAATGTTATTAGTATACAAAATTTTGTCAACATTTTATTTCTATAGAAAATTTTGTCAAAATTTTATTTCTATAGAAAATTTTGTGAAAATGTTATTACTATACAAAATACTATACACACAAAAAAATAATTCGTTCCTGCCAAACCAAATTGTAGACAAACAAAGTTCGTTTCTCACTTACATTTTGCTTTAAGGAAGTTTATTTGGAAGAAAAGTGTATACTTTTTGTGATAAACGTTTATTCTTTTCCAGGATGTAAAAACAATTTCACAAAAACTAACTCAAAAAACAATCTTTTCTGGCTAATTTCATTTTCCCTTACATCTTTCTACTTTCCACGAAGTTCTTTAGTTCTTAGCACCTTTTTCTGTAATACAAACAATGTAGAAGAAATTATTCGATTTTTTTAATTTTTTAAATTTTGCCTTTCGCCTGGACGGAGAATCGAACCGCGGACAATGCAACTTGTAATCCAACACAATATCCACTGAGCTATGTAGCTGTTATTGTCATCAATAGACAATTATAAGATATATTTATATAGCATAGCTTGCGGCGCCCACGAGCCGATTAAACAAACTTTATTTAATAGAAACATACATTTAGTTGGGCACAGTGGAGCAGTGGTTGCTACGTCCGTCTTGCATACCAAGGGTCCTGGGTTCGAGCCCAGCTTCGACCGAACACCAAAAAGTTTTTTTTACATATATTCCAGATATGTTCGGAAGATTCCGAAAAGGTGTTCGACATTACATACTACAATATTAAATTTATGCTATGAAACTGTAAAATGTGTCTTATTAAAGACTTAAAGTCAGAAAAGAACAGTGCTTGATATAAACGAAATGGACTGTGTTGGTTCAAAAATATTTTTTAGTGAAAAAATAAAAATGTTGTAAGAAACAAATTTTTTTGGTGATAAAAGTTTAAAATTTTCGAAGAAATTCAAAAAACTCCAACAAAGAAAAACCGTTTTCGGTACACATTTTCCAAAGGTTTTTTACATGTATAGCTCTTAATTGTCGCTATATTTATGTCTAAAATTGTCGCTTTATTTATGTATAAAATTTTATTTATTAAATTTATTAAATTTTATTTATTATTATTAGAAAAAAAATATCTCCTCTTAGCAAAATATAACTTACCTCAAGTATCTCTAACAGCATTTACTAAATTTATGTTAGAAACAATTTCCCTTGAAATAGATCAAAATTAGTTAATACCTAAAATAAAACAAGGGAGTGAAGTAGAAAGTCGGACGGGGGCGACTATATCATACCCTAAATCCTCCTACCGAATAAGTAAAGACAAGCGTTTGTGGGATATCATTTAAATAGGTTGGGAAAATAAATTTAAGAAAATTAAAGTGTACATGTTTATAAACTCTTTATCCCAACACAAAGCCCTATTAGGAGCTAGTATACTTGATTATGTATTTACAGAATTAAAGTGCAAATCGCTCAATTAGTGTGGCTAATGTAGCCTAGTTTGTGAAAATAAATTTGAAAATTGAGTAATATTGGTTAATAAATAAGAGTGTTATGGCCAAATTTGTGAAAATCGGGCGATACATATATATGGGAGCCATATATAAATCTGATGATATTTTTCAGATTTAGGTGATACTATAGAAGATTTATTTGGGCCAACTTTAATTATAAGGATATTATGGCCAAATTTAAGAAAATCGGGCGATACCAGAGCTATATCTAAATCTGAACCTACCATTGATGATTTGATTTTGCCAACTTTATGTAAGATCGTTATTAACCGATCAACGAAACCCCATTTATCGAAATCGTGCTATACATATATATGGGAGCTATATCTAAATGTGATCCGATTTTTTCTAAATTTAATAGCACTCATCCTTGTCAAAAAAAAAAAAGAAAACAAGTATATACGGCCGTAAGTTCCACTAGGCCGAAGCTTATGTAACCTCCACCATGGATTACGCAGAAACTTCTACTGAAGACTGTCATCCACAATCGAATTACTTGGGTTGTGGTAACACTTGCCGATGGCAGGGTATCTTAAAACTTCCTAACACCGTAATATATACAACATAGTCCATACGTGGTATATATTAAATTTAAAAAGGCCTATTTATGTATATAATTAAGTTTAAAGTTTCTATAGAAATAAAATTTTGACAACATTTTCTATAGAAGTAAAATTTGGAAAAAATTTTCCATAGAAATACAATTTTGGCAAAATTTTCTATAGAAATAAAATTTTGGCAACATTTTCTATAGAAATAACATTTTGACAAAATTTTCTATAAAAATAAAATTTTGGTAGATTATTTTGGCTCGAGTGGCAACCATGATTATGAACCGATATGGACCAATTTTTGTGTGATTGGGCTATATATAACTATAGACCGATATGGACCAATTTTTGCACGGTTGTTAGAAACCCTATACTTATATCATGTACTAAATTTCAGCCGGATCGGATGAAATTTGCTTCGCTTAGAGGCTTCGCAAGCCAAATCTGGGGATCGGTTTATATGGGAGCTATATATAATTATGGACCGATATCGACCAATATTTGTATAGTTATTAGAGACCATATACTAACACCACGTACCAAATTCCAACCGGATCGGATGAAATTTAGTTCTCTAAGAGGCTCCGCAGATCAAATCTGGGGGACGGCCTACATCAATAACAACTACTTGTGCCAAGTTTGAAGTCGGTATTAGCTTGTTTTGTTCGGAAGTTAGCGTGATTTCAACAGACGGACATGCTTAGGTCGACTCCGAGTTTCACCACGACCCTGAATATATATACTTTATGGGGTCTTAGAGCAATATTTCGAAGTGTTACAAGCGGAATGACAAAGTTAATATACCCCCATCCTATTTATGGTGGAGCGTATAAAAATATGAACAAAATATCATCAAAATCGGTTAATAGTTGCCATCGAAATCCCGCGAACAACAAATACATTGACAGACGGACGAACGAATACCAAGGACCAGATCGACTCAAGGGGTGATTCTGAGTCGATCAGCATATATTTTGGAGGGGTCTAAAATCAATATTTCTGGTAGACAAATTTTTTGGCAGATCAAAGCTATTGACCTCTATGTGATTTCGGTGAATTAGAAAATATAATAATCAGTGGTTATTTATACTCTTCACCCACAGTAGTGGTGAAGAGTATAAATAAGTTTGTAATATAATATAATAAGTTTGTGCATTTGTATGTAACGGCAAGAAGGAAAAAATCAGAGACCCATCGTTATGTATACCGATCGCCTTAGAATTAAATTTTGAGTCGATTTAGCTAGTCCGTCTGTTCATGTATTTTTGTGTGCAAAGTACAGGTCCCAGTTTAAGTCCGATCGTCCTCAAATTTAGCATAGGGTCTTATTTCGGGACAAAGACAATTGCTATTGATTTTGAAAAAAATAGGTTCAGATTTAGATATAGCTGCCATATATATATTTAACACCGATCTGGTCATAATTGGCGTGTTTATCAACCGATCTTCTTTAAATTCCGTACATCCGAATATTTTATGAGTCTCGAAAAATTTGCAAAATATCTGATTCAGATTTATATACAGCTCCCATATATCTTTCGCCCGATATGCACTTCTTTGGACCTAGAAACCAGAGTTTTACCATGAGTTCTTCACAATTTTGTACAAGGAGTACAATGATAGTGTCGTCAATCGTGACAAATTTAGTTAAAATCGGTTTAGATTTAGATATAGCTCCCATATATATCTTTCGCCCGATTTAGACTCATATGACCATAGAGGCCAAAGATTTACTCCAATTTATGCGAAGCTATGCACAGGGAGAAAAATTATTATTATAGCTATCCGTGCCAAATTTGGTTAAAATCGGTTCAGATTTAGATATAGTACCAATACATATCTTTCGCCCGATATGGATTTAATTGGACCTAGAGGCCAGAATTTTGCCTTTATTTCCTTCAAATTTTGCACAATGGATGGTCAAGTATGCTAAATTTTGTTTAAATCGGTTCAAATTTGGATGTAGCTCCCATATTTTCTTTCGACCGATTTAGATTCATGTTACATCCGGAGACCAAATTTTCATTTCGATTTACTTTAAATCTTGACCTTGGAGTAGAATTAAGGTGTTAGCGTGTGTACCAAAATTTAGTTCAAATTGGTATAGATTTTGATATAGCTCCCATATATTTACGTCTGATTTGGGGAAATATGGTAGAAAATTTCATATTTTATACATATTTCAACGGAGTTTGACTGCAATTGATTTTATTTTACCCAGAAGAAAGATTTAACGTTCTAACTGTGTCGAATTTTATCCAATTCGGTTCAGATTTAGACAATGCGCCATGTATTCTTCCGATTTAGGCAAAAAGGGCACAACGTCAGCGAAGATGTCCCTATACTTTCCCAGAAGATTTAGTTAAGGTTCCTTCTTTGTAAATGTCGCTCGATATAGCAAAATATTGCCACAAACCCGCCAAAAATTTTTTTTTCTGATTCAATCACGAAATTAATTGATCCAATTTTTTAATTGAAATGTCTTCAATCACAGAAATGATAGTATCAATTAAAAAATTAATTGAAAGTCAATTAAAAATTAATTGATCCAATTAAAAAATTATTTGATACTATTAATTTGTGTGATTGATTTTTGTTTCAATTAAAAAATTTGTTGAATCAATTAAATTATTAGTTGAATATGTTTTAAAACTCATTTAAAATTTTAATTGGAAAAATTTTCGTGAAAATTTTTTTCTGTGTATCTTGGTGAAATTTAGTCAATATCTTTTTGAATGCTAAGGAACAAAAATAAAAATTCCTCAAATTGTCCTATACCCCTAATACATGTGTATCGCCAGATAAATCATAAATTCACTTTTGTGCAATAAAATGGCTTTGGTTTTATATTTCCCATATTTTTTAATTAAGTATGTTTTGTTTCAGGGCGTTAGCCGATTTAAATGTAGTGCCTAGAGATTTTATAGAAGTTTCAAAATGTTTCTCCAAATCGGTTCTGATTTAAATATTTATATATGGGAATGTAAACCTTTATATAGATCCCAACAAATTTGAAGGAGCTGAGATGGTATCAAAAATGTTTGTCTACATAGTGGTAAAGGGTATTATTAACTTGTTTTAAAATAAGTATTATTAAAATTCAGTTTAAGATGCGATTGTAGTTTCTCTTAAAGAGAATTTTTTTGTAACAAAGGGAATTTTCGCTGGTCCAAGCTATTGCTCTGGAGGAGAGTAATTTTCTCTGAATACTAAATTAAGGGATTAATTTTTTCAGGAACGGCATTTTAGACAAACAAAGTCTTCCTGTGGCCGTAAAATGATTTTTAGAAGCAAATAAAACAGACTAGAGACAATCATCAAATCACCTATCATAATGTCATTTTATTTCTTGTGAATTTGTAAGCCGAAATATTAATTCGATTTGCATAGAATATTAAGTTACTATGAACATGCCTTCATGTAAGCATATTTCCGACATATCTCTTGTCTTATATACACTTTGCTCCGGAACGAAATTTTAAGAATAGGAAATTCCACTTTCTTACGAAGTATTTTTGTGAATAGCAATAAGATGTGAATTTACGACAAGCGATGCAACGTTTCTTTCCAATCGTTTGTCTAAAATTTTGTTCCACACAAATCGAAACTCCTCTTTCACTATAGATATTTCGATCTCCCTATATTAGGTCTTGAAAATATTGTGTGTCCACATTTAAAAAAAATTTGTTTAAGATCCAATTACATTTTTCTTACCAAACCATCTAACTTGTTTCATTAACCAATTTGTATTATAGGGTATATAAACAAATTACCCCCTTTGTATTATTATATTTGGCCATGATCCAAAATATGGCAAAAATAAAAAGTTTAGCACTTCAATGGAGTGAAGTCACTATCATAATTCACACACAGTTGTAACGACCACTTTTTTCTTTTGGTTCGTTTTGTTCTAGGCTATGTATAAATTGGGAGGCCGTCAATATCGCTTTTATCCTTTTTTAAGTATTTCACACTAAGTACATTGCTGCCAGATTAGCGAGACTATCTAAGTATTTTTTTTTTTTAGAATTTTTCATTATATTACTTTTATCGAATATGAGTTTTAAATTGATTATTTAAGCAAAGCGTTTAAAAAATTCCATTAGATTTTATTATACCCTCCATCAATATACTGAAAAAAATATTGTCGAGAGGCTAAAAATTTATTGACCAGAAAATAGGACTAGAATTTTGGCCTAGCATAGAAAACATATTTCTCTGATATAACGTTTTTTTCTTCCTTTTCCAAAATATGATCAACATTTCAATTAAGTCTTTTGACTTTATAGTTAAGCCATTCGACTTAAAATTAGGTATTCTAACATTAACGAAAACTTCGTTTAAATAAGGCGAACTTGCCTGAAAATTCTTCAAAATTAATGAATTAAATTTGTTGAATTTTGGCTTGACTACAAAGCTAAAAATTGTTAACAAATAAGAGATGCTTATCAAAATTTTTTCGTAAAGGCGTTTTTACTTGAAGTCGGGTCTGAATTTGGATATTTAAGTAAGTAATCTCTAAAGTAGAGCGGGCCAACTACACGCAGAGAAGAAACATGATTGTCACAATCATATTCGAAGAGCAAAATAATATGATAGGAGCTATTTTTGCGGCGACCATGTAACATTTTAACCTGCAACCATTTTGGCTCAGTGAACATGGTTCTAAGAAAAATATAATTGTCCTCATCTAAAATGTTATTATATTGATAAAAAGAATTTTGTTTGAATGAAAAGACAATGGTCACAATTTAAAATGTTATGGTATTCATTAAAAATGTTTTTCTCCTAGTTAAAAGAACATGGTCACAACCTAAAATGTTTTAATCTTTATGAAAAAACTTTTTTCATCGTCGAAAAAAGGACGCCACTTGAGAAAAGAAAACACAAAATTAATTTTATTTGTTTGTTTTTATTTATTTATAAATTAATTCATTGTTTATTTGTATTTATAATGCCGTTCAAGCAAACATCATATATTTTTACACACTCTATTTTATTTCAATTTCAACAATAAGTAATTATTCCATATTTACATCGTGCTCATCAAATGTACAAACGCAGACATCATGTAACTGCAAATAAAAATAAATGATACCATATAGCATAATGCAGAACAAAAAACAGGTACATTTTTTCAATTACACTTTCCTTTTTTTGTGGTCACATAAAACCACGTGCCTCTTCTGAATAAATAAATTAACACAAAAAATCCGTATTCTCCGTCCATTCCAAGAAACAACCAACACACGACTGACGCGCAAAATGAAAATCGTGTGTACCTGGTCAATGTTTTTATAAAATTCTTTTCGCTGCAAAAAAGTTAAAAAATTAAATGTTCACGAAAAAAATGTAAATGGTCTTTATGGCCATGTAATGGTTCTAGACATGTCTATACTCAACCTATAAAAATACTTTTTTCCCTGTAAAAAAGTAAAAAAAATTGAATGGCCAAGAACATGATTTTCCCGACCATTTAATGGTTTCAAATTCTATCATTTAAATGATAAAACATGTTTGCAGTATTTGAGAACCATTCAAATGCTTATTGCCACCATACATTTTTCTCCGCTCGAAAACTATTTTTACAAAGACAAAATACATGGTTTTCGCGGCAATTACATGCTCTAGATAAGCATTAAATGGATGCGGGAACCATGTCCAAACATGGGTTTTCTGTGCGTGTATAAATTAGCCTTCACCACGTATACCACAATTTGTACCATCTCAAATCCATTTACTGGTAACTGCATAATTGGAATAATACCGATCTATGGAAAGTCTAGTATTACAGGGTGTATGATTTGACTACAATATGGGAAATCATTACAAAATTTTGTGTAAAATGTGGGTAGTTTGCACAAATTTTGCACAAAGAGTACAACTGATGGTATCGTCAAGTATGACAAATTTACTTTGGCTTCCGTGGTCATAATAGTGTAAATCGGGCGAAATATATATTGGAGCTATATCTAAATGTCAACCGATTGCAACCAAATTTAGCGCTCGTGACAGTCGCATCAGGTGTAGTCTTCATGAGAGTTTTGAAGCAAATTAAGATGATACTCTGGCCTCTGGGGCCATATATAAGTCTATATCGGACAAAAGATATATATGGGAGCTAAATCTAAATCTAAGCCGATTTCAACCAAATTTTTCATACTTGACGGTACCATCAGCTTTACTCTTTGTGCAAAATTTTGTTGTTGGGAAATATCGACCGGACCGGTTTAAATTTGTTCCTTCATGAGCCAATGTGGGTCTTATATGTAATGTAAAAAAAGCGCTGTATTTTCCCATATTTTCTATAGTTTAAAAGTATAAAATGCCGAAAATAATATCAAATTGGATACATTGGACATGAATTATGACCTTAAACCTTACGATAGAGCAATCAATCGTCCCGGCGTAGCGCTATTTCGATATGATCGCCACTAAGATATTTTGTGGTGTCAATCATACTCATCAGAAGGCCCAAAGCGCAAAAATCAAAAGGATAAAGTTCTGAAGATTTTGGTAGCCATTGTGCGGTAGAAATAAAACGAAGAACCTCGTATTTATGCTATTCTTGGTTGACGCGTGCTGAGTGCGATGGCACAGAAATCTGTTGGAATGCTCATGGTCTGCGGCTGACATGTGTGTCTGCTAGAGTAATCAAAACCGGTCTGTGAAAACCGGTGGACCGGTTTTTCGTTTTGCACGGATTGTCGGTTTTGTATGATATCCCATTTTCGTTGGACCGGTAGAACCGGTGTTTTTAATATCATAAAAACCGGTTTTCGGTTTTGTATTTTCAATGTAAACAGAAACCCGAATGTATTTTCTGCGCACTTCCTACTCGTTTCTGAACACTTCCAACATAGTATTCGTCCAAGATGTCAAATAAAATACGTTGGTTTTCTGAAGGAATCCCAGAGATATTTCAGCGAAGGAGCATATACGAGTATGTTGTCAACAAAATCTATGATATCTCTTACGTTATTATTGGAGGTGTGCGCGTGAGTGAAATTTCACTTCCTCTCACGCACATTCACGAAACAAAATGTCACGCACGATACGAGTGGTAGCCAATCACGCTCACGCACATTCACGAAATTAAAACCTGTACTCACGCACGAACTACTTTTAAGGACTCACACTTACGCACGATTCACGACAAATTAACGAGACTCACGACATTTTCTAACCGGGAGTGTGCAAAGGCAACAAAATTTAAAAATAAAATATATTTCGACAGCTAAATTAATTTCAATTAACCCTTCGTTGCATGACATTGCATATATGCAATGTTAGTTTCTTGCCTGTCTAGCTCCTATTCTTTTACATATTTTACCATAATTTTTTTTGTTATTCACATTTTGGAAGCCCTAGATTATATTTGATAAGGATTTTGTCCAATATCGTAACAATTTCATTTAAATAAAGCGAAATTAAAATAAGCATTTTGAGTACCTCGAAAAATTTAACTTATTTGTTCTAATATTATGAAACGTTCTTAAAATTTTTTTAAATGTAAATATAAAATGAAAAGTTTACTCTATTCTAAACACTATGTATATAGTTTTATAATACAAATTATATTTGCAAGTGCTCTACAATGAATGATATCATATCTGCAATTTCATGCGTTTGAGCCGATATGAACTGTCATTGCATATATGCCATATAATTGCATATGTGCAATGTCATGCATTCAATCAATTTTTGTTACTACTAGGACACTTAACGACGAATACGAATATAAAGACGAGTATTTTGATGATGGTGGAGATTTAAACACCGAGTTTGATATAAATCGAGGTCGTACACTGAAAAAAATATTGTCGTGAGGTCAAAGATTTCATGTCTTTAAAATACGAATACAAATTTTGCTTAGCATAGAAGACGCATTTCTCTAAAATAAAGTTATTTTCCTTGTCCACAAGTCGATAAACTTTTCAATGAAGTCGTATTGTCCTTATAATTAAGTGATTTGACTTAAAAATGGGTATCTTAACATGAAAGAAAAAATTTATAGGCTAAGGTCAACTTGACTTTAATAATTCAGAAAAATTCTTTAAATTTAATGAAATTGTCTTTAAATTTGTTGTCTTTTTGCATCTTGACTACAAAGCAAAAAATTGTTCAAATATAGGACATGTTTTTCAAAACTTTATTTTAAAGAAGTTTTTTACTTCAAACATAGCATAATTTCTACTGGAAGTCGAGTCCTAATTTGGAAAATAAAGTTGCCGTTAACTCGTTTTTAAAGGACTTTGATAGCATATGAAGAAAAAAAGCTGAGAAAGCGAAAAATTAAAATTTGCTTCCTAGAAGCAAGTACATAAAACCTAAATTTAAAAGAGAATTGTGTCTTAAAAGTATCCTTACTTGTATTCTCCGCTTCTTTGGCTCGGAATCAATACCAAATTTTTTAAAGTAAAGACAAAATCTTTGGAACCGAGTATGCTTTTTTTTCAGTGTAGAAGAAGATTCGAGTTGATCCTTGCCCTACATCGTTGGAGAATCGTATAACATACAAGCTGCTGAGTTGTAATTGTTACACGTATATCATCGTGATAGATAGGTTAAATAGGTTCAACATTTTTTTGCGGTGGTCTATCCCCTGTCAATATGTTGGTGACAATTTTAGGTTTTAAAAGCTGCCTCATGTTGGAAGACCGTTCGAACTCGGAACTATAGAGCTTAATATTGAATCGAACTACACTCAGTGATAAACAGAAGGTCAATATTGTGGTATCATAATT
This sequence comes from Haematobia irritans, assembly GCF_050003625.1. NCBI lineage: Eukaryota > Metazoa > Arthropoda > Insecta > Diptera > Muscidae > Haematobia > Haematobia irritans. The sequence goes on from NC_134397.1 coordinate 128,685,453, forward strand.
AACTGAAAAGTCGCCATTATACCTACCCTAAGTAAAAACGAGGGTCCAGATTTCCGTGTATCATATAAGCTGGTATATACCAAAACCAGTTTTCAGCATGTGGTACGCTCCAACTTCTTTGTTCCATCATCCGATTCATAAGCGTAGAATTTGACATAAACAGAGTTCCAAAGTCTCTTTTTCGACATACACAAGCATCCGCTGCTCTTACTCGGCACAGTTGTGGCTCCAACTCTAGGTATCAGGTAATGATTGCTATGACGTTTCTGTTCCTCTTTTCTTTAAGCATGGTAGTTCTCCAGTCTTTTTCTTGCTTGGGTCACTCCCTATGTTAGAAGTTTCGTCGCCCCTCCTACCATTGCACTGTTCTACGTGGAACATATTGCACCCCGAGAAGGAATATGATCACCTCAAACATGTTTCAGAAGTAAAATGTTAGTTTTTGATGGGGAACATGTAACATGTTTGACGCAACCATGCTATCTGATTTTGGCAAACATTTTATGTTTGGCGAGAAAACAATTTTTTTTAGTAAAAATGTTCCATTTTCCCCATCCATCAATACAATTTTTCACTTAAAACATTTTTGATCTCATCACTTTTCTCCTCTACCTGTGATATATAGAGATAACAACGTGGACTAAAGAAATTGATTATCTGCATGAAATTGCATATATGCAATGTTGCGTAACTTTTGCTTCAGTGATCAGAATCGAACGAAAATTTGTTTACGGTATCAAAACTCCATATACAGCAATTCTAACATACTAAATAATTTTTATCCTTGCTCAAATTAAATCATGCAAGGAAGGGTTAACACACGAATAAGAATTAAATTTTTTTCGTGAATGTGATTTTGCAGAAATTTTATTCGCGCACATTCACGAACGACATATTTATTCTAGTCCCATTCACGCAAATTCACGAGATTTGCTTTGGATTTTGTTCACGACTCACGCGATTCATGCGTGAATCACGCGTGTCACGAGAATTTCGTGTCACGCGCACACCTCTAGTTATTATTATTGGACTTAATTTGGTGTACCTTTCTGTAGAAAATGAGCTCTGTTTGTGAATATTTTGAAAAACAACAACATGATTCTTCGAAAGCTAAATGCGGTATATACAATAAAATTGTTAGTTGTCGAGACTCTTCAACACCGTCTTTAATATAACATTCCAGAAATATTTACAAAAACCAAATGGAACCAAAAAATAAAAAAAAATCCAACAATTTAAGGTTTATCTACGGTATTGTTACCGCAAATACAGCCAAGAAATTACATTTTTACATTAAAAAAATGGAAGTATTTTTTCCTTCATTTATATTAAATTAGGCGTTTCTCCTACTTTTGAGAAAACCCGGTTCATGCTGGTTTTAAAACATGGGCCTGTTTTTTAGAACCAAGAAAACCCGACTTTAAAAAAACGGTTTTTTGATCACTCTTGTGTCTGTCCTGGCTTCAAATTTGGTATTTATTTTAATCCCACGATTGATGAATACGAGTGGGTAGTGACCATAGGCCGCGGGCCAAACCACTACTATCACACTGAAAAAAAGGATGCTCGGTTCCAAAGATTTTCTCATTACTGTAATGAGTTTGGTATTGATGCCGAGCCAAAGAAACGCCGAATTGAAGTAAGGATAACTTAAGGATACATGTCCAAATTTAATTTCTGCGTACTTGAACCAAATTTTAATTTACCCGTTTTTTCAGCTCCTTTCTTAATGTGCTATCAAAGTCCTTTAAAAGCGTGTTTACCACAACTTCTTTTTCCAATTTCAGATTCGACTTCACATAGAAATTATGCCATGTTTCAAGTAAAAAGCTTCTTTAAATAAAGCATGAAAAAACATATCCTATTTTTGAACCCTTTTTTGCTTTGTAGTCAAGATACAAACGGTAAACAATTTAAGGACGATTTGATTAATTTTGAAGAATTTTTCAGAAGTACTAAAGTCAAGTTGACCTTAGTAAAACCAATTTTTCTGTGATGTGAAGACACAGATTTTTAATTCGAATAACTGAATTATATAAACTTTATATCAGAGAAATGCGTCTTCTATGCTAAGCAAAATTCGAATTCGTTATTTAAGTAAAGGGTGATACGGTCAAAATTTGGTCAAGGGAAAACGCGTGTAAATCGGTGAAATCGTTTATTTAAAAAATCAAATTAAATTTCTTTTTCAAGTTCAATTAGTATAAAATTCAGGAAAAATATTCAGTTAGGCTTTCGCTTTTCCAAATCCGAATTGCCGGGCCTCACGCTTGACACCTGCCATCAGATTTTGTACAGCCACCTTGTCCACTTTCTTCGCCGCAGAAAGCCAGTTTGCCTTGAACTGCTGCTCGTCCTTAGCAGTTTTTTTGGTCTTCTTTAGGTTCCGCTTGACAATAGCCAAATATTTCTCAATTGGGCGGAACTCTGGCGTGTTGGAAGGGTTCTTGTCCTTGGGAACCACCTTTACGTTGTTGGCGGCGTACCACTCCATGGCCGTAATGGCAAGATGCAAGATGCCAAATCCGGCCAAAACAGTACGGAACAACCGTGTTTCTTCAGGAAAGGCAGCAGACGTTCATTCAAACACTCTTTCACGTAAATGTCTTGGTTGACAGTCCCTGAAGCTATGAAAATGCTGCTTTTCAAGCCACAGATACAGATGGCTTGCCAAACCAGATATTTCTTTGCGAACTTTGACGGTTTTATGTGCTTGAAAATATCTGCTACCTTTCCACTTCCTTTTGCCGTATAAAACTCCTGTTCCGGAAGCTGCTTGTAGTCGGCTTTGACGTAGGTTTCGTCGTCCATTACCACGCAGTCAAACTTCGTCAGCATCGTCGTGTACAGCCTCCGGGATCGCGCTTTGGCCGTCGTATTTTGTTTATCATCGCGATTTGGAGTCACTACCTTCTTGTAAGTCGATAGTCCGGCTCGTTTTTTGGCTCGATGCACGGTTGTAGACGATACACCCATCTTATTTGCGGCATCTCGGAGAGAGAGGTTAGGGTTTCGCTTGAAACTACCGGCAACTCTCTTTGTCGTCTCAGCGGCTTCCGGTTTTCGATTTCCCCCCGATCCAGACTTCCTGGCTGTCGACAAACGTTCCACAAACACTTTAATTGCATTTGTAACGGTTGATTTGGCAACTTTTAGCGATTTTGCAGCTTTGCGTGCGAGTAGCTCGGATTTTCGCGATGCGCGAGCAAAATTTTGATACGCTGCTCTTCTTGCTTGGACGGCATTTTGACAACTGAAGAGTGAATTCCAAAATCAAAATAGGAGCAACTTTCTACACACACACACCTTCAAAATGAGGGGTGTTAAGGTTTTTTAAATGCAAAATTGAAAGAAATACGTGATGTTTATATTGACCATATTTTGTCCGTATCACCCTTTACATGAAATCGTACCGTAAATCGGAATAGGATCTCGGTGTCTGGGTTCTCCACATATATGCCCAGTGTCATCCACTGACCCAACTTCCATTCATCGGTGATACAGCTATTTCCCTCTGGTGTCTTGTTTTGGTATCCACACACTGAAAAAAAGCATGTCCGGTTCCAAAGATTTTGTCTTTACTTTAAAAATTTTGGTATTGATTCCTAGCCAAAGAAGCGGAGAATACAAGTAAGGATACTTTTAAGACACCATTCTCTTTTAAATTTGGGGTTTGTATACTTGCTTCTAGGAAACAAATTTTAATTTTTCGCTTTGTTTCTTCATATGCTATGAAAGTTCTTTAAAAACGAGTTAACGACAACTTTATTTTCCAAATTAAGACTCGACTTCCAGTAGAAATTATGCTATGTTTCAAGTAAAAACCGTTTTTAAAAGTGTTGAAAAACATGTCCTATATTTGAACAATTTTTTGCTTTGTAGTCAAGATGCAAAAATACAAAAAATGCAAATACAAGACGATTTCATTAAATTTAAAGAATTTTTCTTAATTTTTAAAGTCTAGTTGACCTTACCCTTTTTTTCATGTTATGATACCCATTTTTAAATGAAATAACTTAATTATAAGGACAATACGACTTCATTGAAAAAACTGTCGACTTTTGGACAAGGGATAAAAAAATGCGTCTTCTATGCTAAGAAAAATTTGCATTCGTATTTTAAAGACATGAAATCTTTGATCTCACGACAATATGTTTGCAACACTCAGGAGGAGATAAGGTAGGCACATTGAGTCTCTGGCAATAATGCTCAGGGCCGGTCCCTGAGTTGATCTAGCCATTTTGTTCTGTTCACCTGTCCGTGGTAAAATTCGGTTTCGATTTAAATATTGATTCCATATATATACAGTGAGCAAAAAAAAAATGAAATAAATTGTGAAGCGATATGAAGTGAATATTATTTTGTTTACCTTAAATTAAAGCTCGCATCTCAAGTTTTAATTTAAGGTTTAACAAATATATATTTGTAAAATTTTTTCCATATCGTTTCACAATTTATTTCATATTATTGTACAGCATTTTGTTTTGTTCACTGTATATGGAAAATGTAGATCTAAAAAGTTTTGACTGGTATAATCTAGTCGATCCCGCCCGATTTTAGACATTCCTTACGTTTTTTGCCACCATGAATTATCTTATAGGTATTTGAAAATATATTCTCTCAGCTATTAGTAAATATTCTAATTAAATGTTATATTAAGTGCTACGGTCATATCTACTCACGTTTTCCACTTGCAATGACATGTGCCTACTAATGCTAAATTGGGTTTTCTTCTCAATGCGTCTACCATTGTTTTTTTTTTTTTTGTTAAGGTTCTATTCTTTAGATGTTATTGAAATTACATTGATAAAGTTAACCAATAAAAGCAAACTCTTATGCCATATGTATCCATTATTATCAATTCTATTTTTTTCTATATGCCCAACTTAAATTGCTTTGGCAACCCTCGCTGAGGCTAAATCACATACACACACACACTTATATACCATGCCATAATTACGAGCATTTCCTTAAAAAAGGGATGCTCTTTGTCGACTTCCGGTATTTATACAATTTCTCCAGGATGTCAGCGGTTGGGGGGAAATAAATATTTATGTTACGTTTATTGCCATCCAACAAGCCAGCCAGTATAGAGAGTGGCTGGCATGGCTAATGCCAAAAACTAAAATCAATTTGAACTAGATAAAATCATTTAGATTAAGATTAAAACATTAACTTACATAGGAAGAAGGCCTTTTTGCTATAGTCATTGTCGTTGCTTCTACTTATGGTTTGGTTCGTGCCATTACTGACTATGTTTCTGTTGCGGACTGATATTATATCTTTATTTGAGTCCTTCTTTTGTTGAAAACGCCTTTTTGTGACATCACCTATGGTAGGCTGGAGATGATACGTTTTTTCTTTTTTTTTTTGTTTTAATTTCGTTGGCATGTGAAATGATTTTATTTAAACGGTTGCAATTGAAAAAGTTTATTATTTTCATACATTTTAGTATTTCGTTTGTAAATTTGTCCTTCGATTGTATATTAGAGTGTCCCAGAATAAAAGAAGAGTTTATTAAATTTGGTTTGAATACACGAATTGTTCTTTGTATGTGTTTAAGCCCTTTTTTTATAAAATTATTTTTAAGTTTAGGGATACACTGATCAGACCATACTGAGACAATGTTCATGTCGTAAACTCAACTTATATCTTTAATTTTCAGTTGCATCATAGTTTTTCTTGGCTCTCAACACAGAACAAAGAAATAATTTTATATTATAAACCAGTAAGGAAAGTCTAAAGTCGGGCGGGGCCGACTATATTATACCCTGCACCACTTTGTAGATCTAAATTTTCGATACCATATCACATCCGTCAAATGTGTTGGGGGCTATATATAAAGGTTTGTCCCAAATACATACATTTAAATATCACTCGATCTGGAAGAATTTGATAGACTTTTACAATTTAAGTTGGCTAATGCACACATGACTATACACCCAGAAAAAAGTGCCTTCGAAACTAAAGGAAAAAGTTTTCATCAATATAGTTTATCCATTTTATTTCCATTAAGGTAAATTTTTGTGAAAAATAATAAAATTTACTCGTTTCAGTAAAAAAATCCTAAACTGTAAGCAGTTAGGAATAGTTCATTAACTAGAATAAGGCATGGAATTTTACTCATACTATTTTCTTCGCTGGGTATAAGAATTTACTACTGAAAAAGAAAATTTTATTCACCGATAACAAAGCATTCGTAAAAATAAACAAAAACCGAACTAAAACCAAGTTTCTTCAAAATTAGTAAAATTTCTTATAAAATGATAATTGCGACATCCTTTATAATAGAAAGTTTTTCATACATACGAACAACACTTGGCATAGAAAAATATTTTAGTTCATTCGTACTAAGAAGTATGCAATCCTTTCAAAACTTAAGGAAACACACTTGTTATAATATAGGAAATTTTCCTAAATTTCTATTGTCTACCTGTAATCGATACCTGTCATCGTAATCGATGTGTTTGCGCGTGGGTGTAATCGATATATTTGCGCGTCAGTTGTTTTTTTAGTTGGAATCGCGTTGTTTTGGTATACGGAGAGATTGTTAAAAAATAATATGGTAAAATAATATAATAAATAACAAATAAAATATATAAAATATTTGTTATTTTAAATTAGTGAGAAAAATTTTCGTTTTTTTAAATAAATCTATCAATGTTCGTGATAGTGTATAAAGAAAGAAAACACCAGCAGAATAACAACCCTTTCATTTGTCTTCATTTTGGAATCTTCAATTATCAGGTAATATTCAGTGACGCTAACCTTTTGCAACAAAAATGTTTTATGATTTTTTATATTTGTAGGTATTGAAATTGTAAAAGGAGGACAAAATCGTTAGGCAGCAACTTATTAAAAGTGAAAAGTACAAGAAGAAGAAAAAGTGCGTTTTACAGTTGATAATATCACACGGAAATTGGAAATAGTGGAATAATAAACTAATATTTCAAAGAGATTCGATGCTGTTGATTCTTAATAAATATATTCAATATATTAATAAAACATATCTTTTATTGAAGATAAAATTGCTTATAGAAATAAATAAAATTGTATTTAAAAACGAAGGTAAGCAGTTCTAATTATGAAGTAAAAGTTTTACCACAAATGTGTAAGATTTGTCGAAATGAATGAAAAAATTTCAATAAAATCATTCCATATATGAATTCAAATTAGTTAAATTTTTTCATTCTGTAGTATAGTGGTATATAAATATAGGAAAATGTTAACTAATATATGGAATGCATTATTCCTAATTTCTACGAAAATCACATCGTTCAAACAAATAAAAATGTCTTTGGCGCTATACGAAGTTCAACTTTCTTCACAATGAGTTCATTTTAACTTAAAGAAGGGGTCACTTTTTTCTGGGTGTACTACCAATTGTACTCCTTGTGCAAAATTTCAAGCTAATCGGGATAAAACTCTGGTTTCTGGATCCATATATTTATATCGGGCGAAAGATATATATGGGAGCTATATCTAAATCTGAATCGATTTAAAAAAAATTTGGCACGCATAGGTACAATGCTAAATATACTCCCTGTGCAAAATTTCAACCAAAGTGGGCCAAAACTTTGGTTTTTAGGACCATATTAGTCCATATCGGGCGAAAGATATATATGCACCAAAAAAAAAGTTTACTATTGTTTACGAAAAATGAACTAACCCATAGTAAGAATGACCATGATTTGGCGCCAAAGATTTTTTTCATCTAGATAAGTTCATGATTTTCTTATAAATAAGTTTATGTATTGCATGGTATTTTAGTTCATTCTTACTACGCTGAGGGAAGAATGTACTTACACTCATTCAAAATATTCCTGCTATCCGGAAAAATGAACAAGTTTTTGGGAATCCTATATTTAGAAATTGGTTTCAAATAAACTATTTATCAGTATAATTTTCAAAGAAGTAAATAAATTTAGGAATTAAAGGTACAACAAGCCTGTATACAACTAAGAAATTTTTCGTACAATATAAGACAATTTTTCATAACTACCAGTATTTTATTTCAAAAAATTATTATTATATTACATAAAACTATGGCTTATGATATACAATAAAAGAAATGTTTTTATTTGTACGCTGTATGTTGTTACTTTTCCGTAGTTAGTAATTGCTTCTTCAAAAGAGTAATATTCTATGTTAGTAGAATGAAACTAATTAATATCAATTTCCATTTTCTATCCATATGAAAGATATATGCCATAAGTTGCTATTTTCATTTCATTTTTGTCCAATTTCACCGATTTCGCTAGTTTTTGTTGTGTGGATTTGCGTCATAAGCCTCTGAAGTTAAAAAGGTATATGAAATATAAAAATATTATCAAATTCTATGGTATTTTGATCTTTAACTTACAAGAGAATTTTCTTAGAGCCAATAGGGATATCAGCTTAGATAGCATTAAACAGTAAGAAGATTCCAAAAAATACCATTAGATTTGCTGTCATCCTGCAAATGAAAATTATTTTTAATAAATAGAAATTTTGGCTTTATTACAAATGGACGAAAAACTTACCACATTGAAAAAAATCATCCAATTACTACATTAGTGGAATCATATCCATGCACAAATGGGACATTTTTGAAATCCTTCTCAGAATATAAATGAAATAAAAATATTATAAAATTAGATATAATTTCCACTTGTCAATATAGCATTTAGTATTTATGGTGGATATTAAGTTCGAGTTTAGTGGCTAAAATCCCAATTTTTCATGATTAGTTTTCTTTAGAAATACATGGGAACAAAATTGAACCGTTTTTGTGTTCATTTAAAATTTATATCAAATTTTTAGTAATTTGAGGTTGCTGAATCCAAATTTACACTTGTTTTTTTAAGAGCTCGACTTTTTGAGATATACGGTTATGTTCAAAATTAAGGGACTTCCGCTATATATATTGGAATAACTTGAAAACAATTCATCATATTAAATTAAAAAACAGCGTTCTACATAAGCTTAAAAACGATTTTCTGTTCTTAATCGTGTAATCCATTTAAAGAATATAAACTTTATAAAAAACTTGTTTCGAGCTATTCTCCATCAAGTTATATTTAAATTTGCATCGAAGGCGTATAATTTTATACTTTTCTTACTGATTTATTTCTGATTTTAGCACCTAAACTCGAACTTAGTACACACCTTAAGGACTCGCTATAACATAAAAATATAGACTCAAAAAATTGTACTGTGATCCAGATGTAGAGTAAATATAGATCATTTTATTACCACTCATTATGAATATTTTTATGTAAACCAATTTAAAACCGCACTAATTTTAAATTATTAATAGAAATATACAGTTTCTTAATATGTGATTTATTTTAGAGTTATTTATTTTTTATCAATATAAAGTGTTTTTGTTTTCTCTAACATCACACCATTCACTTATCAGTTTCTAAAATGTTACGAAATAAATGTATTTTTATTAATAAACACAAATACCGCACGCAAGCGCACCACGTGTGCGCTTCATAAATGCATCAACAGCAGTGTTGCCAATTTGGTGCTTTTAGCACCAAATTTAGTGCTTTTCGATTTCTAAAAAGCACCAAATTGCCTTTTTGGTGCCTTTTCAAAAAAAGCACCAACTTGGTGCTTTCTGGCATTTTCATTTAGTGCTTTTGGTGCTTTTTTTATTTTGAACAGTATTAAGTTTAATTGATACAAAAATTTTGATTAGACTTTCAAGAGCCGAAGAAACTCAAATTTATTGCCAAATATAGAATTTGATTGTTATGAAGTTGGTATTGATTATTTTTTAATTAATATTGTTATTTAGGGTATTCTGTTTATCTCAACCGTCGAACGGAACAGACGTGTTTTTTAATAGCGGATAAAATCATCGTAATAAGTACCTACTACGAATTTCAAGTGTGGTGGGATATTAGGCCACCATGCAGAGAAATTCAAAGACATCCACTGGGTTGCTAACTTCAGGGCCCAGTGGACGGGTATCGACTGGAGTTATAAATTTGGGCAATGACCAAGAGTTAGGCCCAATTAGTCGACCTGTAGACGGGTCGACAGGTGGCGACAATTTGACAAGTCGGACCTTTTCCAAGGTAACGGCATCAAAAGGAGGTAATCCCTCACGAAAGAGATTCAAAGAACGCAGAAATGCTTTGTTTATCCTAAAGAAATTAGGATTAGCACGTTGTCGGCTAAACAAAGCGATTCCTTAAAATGGGCTCAAGGAATTCTTGAGGCTGGAAAAAGGGAACGATCACCGGATGAGCTGCCATCCTCCAAAAGGGATCAACGATCGTTTGCCTCAGTTGCTAAAGACAGCCTTGTGATGGCTATCATAAATAAAGGAGCATTGGACGGTATGGTTCCAAAGCAAAAATGGGGGGAAATTGAGAATGCTATGTCTGGCGTCTACTCACAGGTGCTGGAAAAGTTTCCCGGCCCAGATCCTCGACACCAAGAGGCTGGTTGGTATCAAGGACGATTTAAGCTAGTCGCATTTGAGGACCAGAGGTCTATAGAATGTTTTAAAGCTGCTCTGATACTAATTGGTGAAGTTTGGGAGGGAGGTGCTCTAGAGTTAGTCGAGAAGAAAGACATACCGGCTAGACCAAGAGCACATGCGTGGATACCTGCAAACCCTCCTGACCCCGAATCTATTTTAAATAGACTGAAACAATGCAATCCAGATCTTCCAACAGCTGATTGGAAGGTTGGCCGTTTGGATGAAGTGGAAGGGCCAAGACGGCATGCAGTGTTTATATTGAACACTCAGTCTTTGCCACATCTAGCAAAGTCCCAGGGCCGTGTATGTTATGGCTTTCATTATATCCAAATGAAGGTGTATAAAAACGATCAGCTAAAGGATTCAGAAATGGACAAGCCTCTGTCTGAATCAGAAGTAAGCGGATCCTCTTGCGAAGTCGCGGGGGATACCAAGACATTTGAAGACATGGATAGATACCGTATGCGTGAGGAGGCTTCTGCTGCCTCAGAGCTCACCAAAGTTGAACCTATTGCGAGAGTCACCGATATCTCTGAAGAGGACATTCTTGATGACTCGATTGAAGCGGCTGATGTGACGGTTGTTGAAAATCTCGATGGTCCTACGGATCCTCCAGATAAATCTTCATCATTGTAAGGCTGCATGTGCTGCCTTAAAAGTTCTCCTGATGAAAGGGGACATAGATATAGTTCTTATTCAAGAACCATATGTTTATAAAAACAAAATATGTGAATTAAGTACTCCGGGGTTCAAACTATTGCAGTATACTGGTAATGATGTAAATCGAGCCTGTATAATTGCTAAAAACGAGCTCAACTTGTTTCTGCTTCCTTCAATGTGCAATACAGACACTGTCGTTGCAAGTTTAGAAATAGCCAAATGTAAATATTGGGTATCTTCGGTCTACATGGGACATGACAGGGAGATGCCTCCATATGCCGTTAATACCTTAGTGGAGGAGTCACTGAAAACAAAGACGAAACTCATTATGGGATGCGATGCGAATGCACATCATAGTATATGCGGAAGTAGTGATACTAATGCAAGGGGAGAGTCGCTAATAGAGTTTATTTTGCGTACTAATCTGGTAGTTTGCAACAAGGGAGATGTCCCAACCTTTGTCACTAAAAACAGGCAAGAGGTTTTGGACATCACCTTGGCCTCGCAAGAACTGAATGAAATGATATCTGAGTGGCAGGTTTTAAGTGAACACAGCTTCTCAGATCATCGCTACATCAGTTTCAAATTTGATGTTCATATCACCAAGATCATATTTCCGCCAAATGTTAGGAAAGCTGACTGGAATAGGTATAGGGAATCGTTCAATATGATGATACCGGAAATAACAGAGACAAATATGAGAAATGTGCAAGATATCGAAAACGCAGTGGAGCGGATTACTAAGGCCTTCAACATCTCACTGAAAGCTGCATGCCCTAGAGGAAAGCCAAGGGGGAAACATCGACCACCATGGTGGTCTACGGAATTAAGTAATATGAGGAAATCCTGCAGGAAGCTCTTTAACAAGGCAAAGTCCACCAGAGCCCCTGAGGACTGGGACGCTTACAAGAAGAATCTGAGAGGATACAAGCGAGAATTGAGAAAGGCTCAGCATAACTCTTGGAATGATTACTGCAGCAGTATTGAGAATACGTCCGAGGCTTCCAGACTACGGAAGGTTCTAGCATCCACCAACTCCGCTCCAGGTTTCATTAAAACATCGGAGGGCAATTGGACAACGTCCAGTGAGACACACATTTTCCTGGAAATCAGACGGTTGAACCATGTACTGGCGGTGCCACAGTTGCTCAGCGGTCGTTTCCTATCGAGGAAATTGTATCGGAAACTAGAATAAGATGGGCGCTAAATAGCTTTGGACCATTCAAATCCCCTGGACCTGATGGAATTACTCCGGCGGAGTTACAAGCTGTAACTGACAAAATTATCCCCTGGTTGTCGGTGATATATAAAGGATGTATCAACTTATCATATATCCCAGGAAAGTGGAGGGAAACAAAAGTCGTTTTCATACCTAAAGCGGGAAAAGCCTCTCACTCGAGGGCGAAGGATTTCCGACCAATCAGATTATCCTCATTCCTACTTAAGACTCTGGAGAGGATGATAGATATTTATCTTAGAACTAGCATCGATTCAAGTTTGTTCTCGAAACGACAGCATGCATACTCGAAGGGCAGGTCTACTGAGACCGCACTACATGAACTAGTCAGCTTTATTGAAAGTTCACTATCTGTCAAAGAATACACAATCGTGGCGTTTCTAGACATCGAAGGGGCGTTCAATAATGTCCATCCGAGCTCGATATTAAATGGACTGACAACTCTGAATGTTGATCCATGTATACTCAGGCTGTTAGACGAACTGCTAATGAAGAGACGTATTTCAGCCACACTAGGACAAGCAAACATACAAAAGTATGTGAACAGAGGCACTCCCCAAGGAGGAGTTCTATCACCTCTTCTTTGGAATGTTGCTATAAATAGCCTTCTGGTTACTCTAGAAAAAGAAAGGATAAAAGTGGTGGCATACGCAGATGATGTAGCTCTGGCAGTCAGGGGAAAATTCCCATCCACAATCAGAGATATTATTCAGAGGGCCCTCTGGATGACTGAACAATGGGCGAAAGACAATGGTCTTGGGGTAAATCCTGCAAAGACAGAATTAGTCATGTACTGCAAACATCGCAAAACTCCCACGGTTAGGCCTATTTCCTTAGGGGGTATTGAAATTCCCTTTGGTGATTGTGCAAAATACCTTGGCGTTATTTTGGACAGGAAGCTGAACTTTAAGCTTAATATTGAAGAAAGGGCGAGGAAGGCAACTGTAGCTTTGTACTCGTGCAAAAAGGCAATAGGAAAAAAGTGGGGACTAAAACCAAAAATTGTGCATTGGCTATACACGGCAGTGGTTAGACCTATAATGCTATATGGTGTTGTAGTCTGGTGGCCGGCACTTCAGAAACCGACTGGTTTAGATAAAGTTCAGCGTATGGCGTGTTTGTGTATTTCAGGCGCATTCAGCAAGACAGGAACAAATTCCCTTAATGTCATGCTGCATCTATTGCCTTTAGACATTTTGGCCAAACAGTCAGCTGCAACAACGGCTGTGCGGTTGCGCGAACTATCGCTGTGGTCGGAAAAAGGTTACGGTCACAGTTCTGTCCTCAAAATAATGTCAGATGTGCCTAACGTAGTGGATTACACTTTGGCGAGTCCACTTTTCGACAAAAAGTTTGAGACTCTAATCCCCAACAGTGAGACGTGGTGCACACAGACCTCGGGGAATAAAGAATATATAGATTTCTACACTGATGGCTCCAAATTGGATGGACAAGTGGGTTTCGGAGTATATTCTAATGATCTGGAACTTCAAATAGCGAAAAGATTACCTAATCACTGTAGTGTTTTTCAGGCTGAAATATTAGCAATAAGAGAGGTGGCGAATTGGCTGAGAAGTAATGTTCCAAAAAATGTGGGCATTAATATATACTCAGACAGTCAACCTGCAATAAAATCCTTGGACTCTGTGTTCCTCAACTCGAAAACGGCCATCGATTGCCGCAAATCTCTCAATGAGATGGCTGAGCAGTACAATATTCACCTAATATGGGTGCCTGGCCATAGGAACATACCGGGGAACTGCGAAGCGGATGAGTTGGCAAGGCTAGGGACTACCTTACATATTCCAGGGGAACTAGAATTTTTTGGTATGCCCCTAGCTACCTGCAAGCTCATGCTGCGTGAGAAGGCTGTTATGATGGCAAATGTTCGATGGGAGAATTGCAAGGGTTGTAACGACACCAAGCAAATATGGCCCCATTTCAACTTAAACCGCACACTAGATATGCTAATGTTCTCGAGACGTCAGATATCACTCCTGATATCTGCTATAACGGGTCGCTGCCTGATAGGAGATTTTGCAAAAACTATTGGCGCGAAGTATAATGACTATTGTATGAGCTGTCATTATGCGGAGGAAAAAGAATCAATTAAACACCTCTTGTGTGAGTGTCCTGCATTTTGTGTAAAGCGCAAGCAACTTTTAGGAGCATATAGCTTCAGATTACTGGCGGATCTGGAAAACGTTAACTTAAGCAGTCTGCTAATATTTTTGGAACAATCTGGTTGGTTCAACAAAGAAAAATAATCAAGAAGGTTCAGCGGTTAAAACTAGAAGTGCCCATATGTAATAGGTACTTTTAGTTAATGTGGTATCACAATGGACTGAATAGTCTAAGTGAGCCTGAATCTTAATCGGGCTGCCACTTTAACCTAACCTAACCTAACCTAGGGTATTCTGTAGGAAAGTCGAGCGATGAGTGTCGAATTTTTGAATTTGGTAAAGATGTCATTAAAAACGTTTGTATGAAATTCACAAAAGCACGCACAACTGAAATAAGCAATAGACTCCTTCCATATATTAATATTTTGAAAGTTGAAAAACATCACTGATCAAAATGAATTAGACGAAAGCATTAAAACTGATCAAAGTGTATACTTGAATAGCGGTTCATAATGGTTAGTACTAAGTTCGAGTTTTGCCGCTAAAGTGAAAACTATATCAGTAAAAAAGGCATATTTGCTGCAAATTTTATTATGGGGAATAGCCAAAAGTAAATTTTCACATAGTTTGTATTCCTTAAAATGAATTATTATTATTGTGAAAAAATGACTATTTTAGCAGCTAAACTCGATCTTAATACCCACCTTAACTTCTTAAAAATCAATTCACAAAAGTTCTATAATACATCTTCGGAAGTTTTTTTTTTTTTTTTTTTTTTTTTTTTTTTTTTTTTTTTTTTTTTTTTAGTAGAGCATTTAATTTTCGATTTTGTGGTGGAAGGTGGTAGTTAGAATTTATAATATATTTTTGGTGCTTTTTGGCCTTGGGGAGTTGGCAACACTGATCAACAGAACTGAATGCACCAATAAAACTCAAAGACACAAATAGTCATAAAGGACACATATGTAAAGAAAAACAACTCCACACACACATGATCCCTTTCTGATCTCGCTATTGCAACAAAACAACTATCACCACAAAAGATACCAACAACACACATTCCATAACATCATCGCAATAACAAACACAAACAAAAAAAAAAAAAAAAGATGATGCAATAATTTCATAATTTCTTTTCACTTCAATTTCCAGTATCACGTTTATTGATTAGTTGGTATTCTATCTATAGGATAAGGTAAAATATATTCAAAATTTACGAGGAATCCATAAAAAATTACATACACCCGTCAAGGATTAAATTAACTACTTTTTATTCTACTTTATCTAAAATTTTCAATGTGAGGAAATATACTCCAACTTATAGTAAAAACCGAAATAAGCTGTAGGAAGCCGCCATACGAATCGGTACTGTGGTTAAGTTAATTTTTACAATAAAATTTTTTTTCCATACAAAAATTTTTCTTAGTAAATTGTCCACATTTCGTAGTAAGATTTTTATATTGCCTATGTCTTTTTATAATACAATCAACGATGCATTAAGTATTGTATTGGAAATTTATTTAAGGAAAAATCCGTCCCATTTCGTAGTTAGTGAACTAAAAAACATTTACTGAATTTTTATAAGTTTTCCTTTAGCTAAGTTAATTTTCGCAGTGGTTACGAAAAATGAACCATATTACAGTAAATTTTTTGAACTATGTGGAAGTTAAACTGGTCCTAAAATTAACAAGACACCTTTTTTTCTGTGTGGGAGCTATATCTAAATCTGAGCCGATTTCAATCAAATTTTGCACACTTGACTATACGACTAATTGTTATATTTGTACAAAATGTCAAGCAAATCGGTATAAAACTCTGGCTGCTGGGTCCATATTAGTGCATATCGGGCGAAAGATATATATGGGAGCTATATCTAAATCTGAACCGATTTCTTCCAAAATCAATAGGGTTCTATTCTGACCCAAATTAGGAACATGTGCCAAATTTGAAGGCGATTGGACTTAAATTGCGACCTAGACTTTGATCACAAAAATGTGTTCACAGACAGACGGACAGACGGACATGGTTATATCGACTCAGGGACACACCCCGAGTATTATTGCCAAAGACACCATGTGTCTATCTCGTCTCCTTCTGGGTGTTACAAACATATGCACTAACTTATAATACCCTGTTCCACAGTGTGGCGCAGGGTATAAAAATACAAAGATCCAAATGAAATATTTATGAAATTTTCCTATGACACAATTTTTTAATGATTCAGAGCCCAGAGTTATAGGTGTTTTATCGAAAATATTTTCTCATTTTAACTTATAAAAAAGTTCCGATATTCAACAAAAACATCGTAAGCATTTTATTACTTACAAAGCAGATAAAGAATTCCACTATTCGACAAAAACATAGTAGTAGACTTAAAAGTTTAATATCGACATAAAAAATAAATATATCGTTAGCGATTTAGCAACATTAAGTTGATTATCATTTTTTTCCTGACCTACACTGAAAAAAATATTGTCGTGAGGTCAAAGATTTCATGTCTTTAAAATACGAATACAAATTTTGCATAGCATAGAAGACGCATTTCTCTAAAATAAAGTTATTTTCCTTCTCCAAAAGTCGATAAACTTTTCAATGAAGTCGTATTGTCCTTATAATTAAGTGATTTCACTTAAAAATGGGTATCTTAACATGAAAGAAAAAATTTATAGGCTAAGGTCAACTTGACTTTAATAATTCAGAAAAATTCTTTAAATTTAATGAAATTGTCTTTAAATTTGTTGTCTCTTTTGCAAAAAATCGTTCAAATATAGGACATGTTTTTCAAAACTTTATTTTAAAGAAGTTTTTTACTTCAAACATAGCATAATTTCTACTGGAAGTCGAGTCCTAATTTGGAAAATAAAGTTGCCGTTAACTCGTTTTTAAAGGACTTTGATAGCATATGAAGAAAAAAAGCTGAGAAAGCGAAAAATTAAAATTTGCTTCCTAGAAGCAAGTACACAAAACCTAAATTTAAAAGAGAATTGTGTCTTAAAGGTATCCTTACTTGTATTCTCCGCTTCTTTGGCTCGGAATCAATACCAAATTTTTTAAAGCAAAGACAAAATCTTTGGAACCGAGTATGCTTTTTTTCAGTGTACTTGTTTTCAGAATTAAGTAAATTATGTTTAAATTTGTTGTTGTTTTTTTTGTATATTAACTAAAAAGCAAAAAAGTTCAAAAATAATTTCTACTTGAAGTCAAGCTCGAATTCGTAAATTGAAATGGTCTTTAACTCGTTGTTAAAGTGCTTTGATGAAAAAAATCAGAGAAAAACTTATACATTCAAATTTGGTTCAATTACGCAGAGCTCAATTTTAAAAGGGAATCATTTTGTATTCATGTCTACTTACTTAAATTCTTGGCATCTTTTTCTCGAAATCAATACCGAAATCATTATTTCAAAGACGAAATCTTTGGAACCGGACCAACTATTTTCAGTGTTGTGAAAGCACCAAATATTTGTGATCTAAAAAAAAACATTTTTTAAGTACTTAATAACAAGTGAACTGTTTAAATGGTGCAATATGAATGATTATGAACAACAATTGATGGCCATATTAGAATAATTCCCTATACTTCCAAGAACTACCGCTTCCTAAACTCTATTACATATTTCCCAAGCAAATTGAACTTTAGAGTTAGTTAATTTGTATTATAAAGCATACACTCAAAAAAAAAATTTACTTGGATCCAAAGATTTTGGTATTGATTCTGAGCCAAAGATGCGGCTTCTTTAAAATAAAGAATTTTTTTAGCGACCTATCTGGCTTTAAATCTAGGACCAATAAAATTAAAATTAGGATACAGATCTCATTTATTAAATTTTCATTCTCTTTTCGTGGTTTATTAATAAAGATACTCACGTACAAACAAATACCAGTTTAAAAATCCAAATTATAATGGATACTTCAAAGTAAAAAATGTTTTCTTTATTTTAAAGAAAACTTTAAGCCAAAGATGCTAAATCCTCAAAATAAGTCCTAGCCTATATTTGAAGCGTTTTTATATTATATCTAAAGTTTCAATATTTCAGTTAATTTAAGGGCAATTTCTTTAAATCAAAAATGTGTTTCTTTACTTTAAGGAAAATTGGTTTTAGTTCAAAGACATACGACTTTAACGGAGGGTCGCTAATTTACAAAATTTGTGTCCTAAAGTTAATGAAAAAAAATTTTTGAAACAAAAATTATTAGCTTTATTTTAATTAAAAATTCCATTATTTTAAAGAAACTTGTCCTAAATATTTTGAAAATTTCGCATCCTAATATTTAGGTTATGTAATCTTCAATATCACGTAAATATTTTTTTCACTGTACATTCTCATGAAAACCAAACTAAACAGAGAACACCGTTAATTTAACTCTATCGCTCCATCCAGATTAAGGGGTGATACGGTCAAAATTTGGTCACGGGAAAACGCGTGTAAATCGGTGAAATCGTTAATTTAAAAAAAATCAAATTAAATTTCTTTTTCAAGTTCAATTAGTATAAAATTCAGGAAAAATATTCACTTAGGCTTTCGCTTTTCCAAATCTGAATTGCCGGGCCTCACGCTTGACACCTGCCATCAGATTTTGTACAGCCACCTTGTCCACCTTCTTCGCCGCAGAAAGCCAGTTTGCCTTGAACTGCTTCTCGTCCGTAGCAGTTTTTTTTGGTCTTCTTTAGGTTCCGCTTGACAATAGCCCAGTATTTCTCAATTGGGCGGAGCTCTGGCGTGTTGGGAGGGTTCTTGTCCTTGGGAACCACCTGCACGTTGTTGGCGGCGTACCACTCCATGGCCTTTTTACCGTAATGGCAAGATGCCAAATCCGGCCAAAACAGTGCGGATCAACCGTGTTTCTTCAGGAAAGGCAGCAGACGTTTATTCAAACACTCTTTCACGTAAATTTCTTGGTTGACAGTCCCGGAAGCTATGAAAATGCTGCTTTTCAAGCCACAGGTACAGATGGCTTACCAAACCAGATATTTCTTTGCGAACTTTGACAGTTTTATGTGCTTGAAAATATCTGCTACCTTTCCCCTTCCTTTTGCCGTATAAAACTCCTGTTCCGGAAGCTGCTTGTAGTCGGCCATTACCACGCAGTCAAACTTCGTCAGCATCGTCGTGTACAGCCTCCGGGATCGCGCTTTGGCCGTCGTATTTTGTTTATCATCGCGATTTGGAGTCACTACCTTCTTGTAAGTCGATAGTCTTGCTCGTTTTTTGGCTCGATGCACGGTTGTAGACGATACACCCAGCTTATTTGCGGCATCTCGGAGAGATACGCTGCTCTTCTTGCTTGGACGGCATTTTGACAACTGAAGAGTGAATTCCAAAATCAAAATAGGAGCAACATTCTACACACACACACACCTTCAAAATGAGGGGTGTTCAGGTTTTTTAAATGCAAAATTGAAAGAAATACGTCAAGTTTATATTGACTAAATTTTGACCGTATCACCCTTTAAAGAGAAAACAAGTAAGGAAAGTCTAAAGTCGGGCGGGGCCGACTATATTATACCCTGCACCACTTTGTAAATCTAAATTTTCGATACCATATCACATCCGTCAAATGTGTTGAGGGCTATATATAAAGGTTTGTCCCAAATACATACATTTAAATATCACTCGATCTGGACAGAATTCGATAGACTTCTACAAAATCTATAGACTCAAAATTTAAGTCGGCTAATGCACTAGGGTGGAACACAATGTTAGTAAAAAAATATGGAAAACATTTAAATCTGGAGCAATTTTAAGGAAACTTCGCAAAAGTTTATTTATGATTTATCGCTCGATATATATGTATTAGAAGTTTAGGAAAATTAGAGTTATTTTACAACTTTTCGACTAAGCAGTGGCGATACAATGAAAGTGTTGGTATTTTGACCATTTTTGTCGAAATCAGAAAAACATATATATGGGGGCTATATCTAAATCTGAAGCGATTTCAACCAAATTTGGCACGCATAGCTACAATGCTAATTCTACTCCCTGTGCAAAATTTAAATGAAATCGGAGTAAAATATTGGCCACTGTGATCATATGAGTGTAAATCGGGCGAACGATATATATGGGAGCTATATCTAAATTTGAACCGATTTCAATAAAATTTGGCACAACACTAATTGTACTCCTAGTGCAAAATTTCAACCAAATTTAAATTCTGCAGAGATTGTTGAGATCTCCAGAAGTATTTTATTCTTTTTTTCATCGTTGAAAAAATGTTCTAATACATCAATCCTGTTGTCACTAAGTTTCAAGATTCTATATTCTGGAACTTCAAATAGGGTTCTGTGCTCCTTAAACCGTAATTGGCTTTCAGAAATTTCGAAATATGTAGAAAGATTTCATTATAGTTGGTCGACGTTATCGAGTATATACACTGGTAGAAAAAGTTTCGTTATATTAATGAAATGTGTCATTAAAATTGAGCCAATGAAACAAATTCATTGATATAACGAAATTTTTCGTTATTATAACGAATTTTCTGTTAGTCAACGAAACGTTTCGTACTATTAACGAACATTTTCATTGTCTTTATGAAAATTTTTCGTTGTATCAATGAAAAATCTTCGTTGGCTCAATTTTAATGAAATTTTCTTTGTGTATATTTTACTGTGTATTTAACATAATTCATAAAGGGTGATTTGTTAAGAGCTTGATAACTTTTTTTTTTTAAAAAAACGCATAAAATTTGCAAAATCTCATCGGTTCTTTATTTGAAACGTTAGATTGGTCCATGACATTTACTTTTTGAAGATAATTTCATTTAAATGTTGACCGCGGCTGCGTCTTAGGTGGTCCATTCGGAAAGTCCAATTTTGGGCAACTTTTTCGAGCATTTCGGCCGGAATAGCCCGAATTTCTTCGGAAATGTTGTCTTCCAAAGCTGGAATAGTTGCTGGCTTATTTCTGTAGACTTTAGACTTGACGTAGCCCCACAAAAAATAGTCTAAAGGCGTCAAATCGCATGATCTTGGTGGCCAACTTACCGGTCCATTTCTTGAGATGAATTGTTCTCCGAAGTTTTCCCTCAAAATGGCCATAGAATCGCGAGCTGTGTGGCATGTAGCGCCATCTTGTTGAAACCACATGTCAACCAAGTTCAGTTCTTCCATTTTTGGCAACAAAAAGTTTGTTAGCATCGAACGATAGCGATCGCCATTCACCGTAACGTTGCGTCCAACAGCATCTTTGAAAAAATACGGTCCAATGATTCCACCAGCGTACAAACCACACCAAACAGTGCATTTTTCGGGATGCATGGGCAGTTCTTGAACGGCTTCTGGTTGCTCTTCACTCCAAATGCGGCAATTTTGCTTATTTACGTAGCCATTCAACCAGAAATGAGCCTCATCGCTGAACAAAATTTGTCGATAAAAAAGCGGATTTTCTGCCAACTTTTCTAGGGCCCATTCACTGAAAATTCGACGTTGTGGCTCGTTAGTAAGTCTATTCATGATGAAATGTCAAAGCATACTGAGCATCTTTCTCTTTGACACCATGTCTGAAATCCCACGTGATCTGTCAAATACTAATGCATGAAAATCCTAACCTCAAAAGAATCACCCGTTAGAATGACAAACTCATCCGAATGGATTTTATTCTACACCAATTTTCCATCCAACTCTACAACCTTGCTTTACATTTACTTTCTCACTTTTTTATTTTTGCGTTCAATTTAGTAACTTTAAATAGAAAAAAACAAAAATGAGCCAAAAAAAACTGGAAAAATTAAAAAAATAGCCAAATTTGAAGCCAATATAAAGTGATAAGTGATTCAAGTGATAAGTGATTCAACAATTGTCTCTAAACTGTTCTATTTGTTTTTAAGAAATTTTGATAATGAAACTTTGCTTCTCAGAAAAGAACATTCTCAGTTCAGTGTAGTAGTTTTCCTTAAAGTTGAATAATAAATTCGGGCTTAGCCGTTAAGAAACGAATCAGTAAAAGCAGAATAAAATCATATAGTTTTGTTTTGATTAATTGTAAAATTTATTTTTCCAATATTAGGACTAACATCGTCAGTCTTCGACGAGAAATTAAGATTTTAACACATAAACCAAAAGAACAAAACAGAAAAAGTTTTTGCCCGAGAAACAAAAAGTTGTCAAAGAAACAAAAAGTCAACTAAATTAAGGATGTTTATCTTTTGCACATTTTATAATAACTTGAAAAACGAATGATCCAAAGTACCAACTCAAAATTAAATGTGCGGAAAGTTGTTCTAGAAGTTGCTCTTATAACCCGATTTTCTTCCATTTTTAGAGCCAGAAAGATAGCCATTTATACAGATTTATTTGAGGATAACGATCAAAAAATAAAATTGATCGTTATCCTCAAAATTTTGTTTTTTGATCGTCTTGATTTGCATGCACGTACATCTTTGTCTGGCTTCAAAGAATAATTCTAACAATGATAGAAAACTGGTCTAAAGTTTAGTTTCCCAGAAACATAAATAGAAATTTGATAGTTCTCGTCGGATAATATATAATACATTCCCCACGTATATTTATCTCTCAGGTCTACATATCTGGGTCTTATTTCGAATCACAAACTCACGTATCTCAGATATTAGTATTTTTCGCCCGTCCTTTAAAAATTCAAGATTTTTTACGGTAAATAAAGGCTTATATACATAATAGTAATGCTCGAATTCAAAACCTATGAACTAACCAAGTATATACGGCCGTAAGTTCGCCCAGGCCGAATCTCCACCATGGATTGCAAAGAAACTTATACCAAAGACTGTCATGCACAATCGAAATACTTTGGTTGTGGTAATACTTACCAATGGCAAGGTATCTTAAAACTTCTTAACACCGTCTCCTAAATTGTAAGTTAGTCCATACGGGGTATATAGTAAATACAAAATTTTCTATAGAAATAAAATTTTGACAAAATTATCTATAGAAATAAAATTTTGACAAAATTTTCTATAGAAATAAAATTTTGACAAAATTTTCTACAGAAATAAAATTTTGGTAGATTATTTTTGGCGACATGGAACAAGTATTGCGCGGCTGGGGATCGGCTATATATAACTATAGAGCGATATGGACCAATTTTGGCATGGTTGCTAGCGGCAATATATTAGCGCAATGTACCAAATTTCAACCGGATCGGATGAATTTTGTTCCTCCAAGAGGCTCTGGAATTCAAATGTGGAGATCGACTTAAAGGCTGATACGGTCAAAATTTGGTCAATATAAACATGACGTATTTCTTTCAATTTTGCATTTAAAAAACCTGAACACCACTCGTTTTGAAGGTGTGTGTGTGTGTAAAATGTTGCTCCTATTTTGATTTTGGAATTCACTCTTCAGTTGTCAAAATGCCGTCCAAGCAAGAAGAGCAGCGTATCAAAATTTTGCTCGCGCGCGCGAAAATCCGAGCTACTCGCACGCAAAGCTGGCAAAATCGCTAAAATTTGCCAAATCAACCGTTACAAATGTAATTAAAGTGTTTGGGGAACGTTTGTCGACAGCCAGGAAGTCTGGATCGGGGAGAAATCGAAAACCGGAAGCCGCTGAGACGACAAAGAGAGTTGCCGGTAGTTTCAAGCGAAACCCTAACCTCTCTCTCCGAGATGCCGCAAAGAAGCTGGGTGTATCGTCTACAACCGTGCATCGAGCCAAAAAACGAGCCGGACTATCGACTTACAAGAAGGTAGTGACTCCAAATCACGATGATTAACAAAATACGACGGCCAAAGCGCGATCCCGGAGGCTGTACACGACGATGCTGACGAAGTTTGACTGCGTGGTAATGGACGACGAAACCTACGTCAAAGCCGACTACAAGCAGCTTCCGGGACAATAGTTTTATACTGCAAAAGGTAGCAGATATTTTCAAGCACTTAAAACTGTCAAAGTTCGCAAAGAAATATCTGGTTTGGCAAGCCATCTGTACCTGTGGCTTGAAAAGCAGCATTTTCATAGCTTCCGGAACTGTCAACCAAGAAATTTACGTGAAAGAGTGTTTGAATAAACGTCTGCTGCCTTTCCTGAAGAAACACGGTTGTTCCGTACTGTTTTGGCCGGATTTGGCATCTTGCCATTACGGTAAAAAGGCCATGGAGTGGTACGCCGCCAACAACGTGCAGGTGGTTCCCAAGGACAAGAACCCTCCCAACACGCCAGAGCTCCGCCCAATTGAGAAATACTGGCCTATTGTCAAGCGGAACTTAAAGAAGACCAAAAGAAACTGCTAAGGACGAGCAGCAGTTCAAGGCAAACTGGCTTTCTGCGGCGAAGAAGGTGGACAAGCTGGCTGTACAAAATCTGATGGCAGGTGTCAAGCGTGAGGCCCGGCAATTCGGATTTGGAAAAGCGAAAGCCTAAGTGAATATTTTTCCTGAATTTTATACTAATTGAACTTGAAAAAGAAATTTAATTTGATTTTTTAAATAAACGATTTCACCGATTTACACGCGTTTTCCCTTGACCCTTTATATGGGAGCTATATATAATTGTGGACTGATATAGACCAATTTTGTGCATGGATGTTAGAGACCATATACTAACACCACGTAACAAATTTTAACCGGATTAGATGAAATTTGCTTTTCTAAGAAGCTTTGCAAGCCAAATCTGGGGGTGGGTTTATAAGGGGATTTTACATAAAAATAATCCAATATGGCCAATTAGCAATACCATTCGATCTACATCAATAACAACTATTTATGCCAAGTTCCAAGTCGATAGCTTGTTTCGTTCGGAAGTTAGCGTGATTTCAACAGACGGACGGACCTAAGCCTGTCCGGACGGACTTTCAAGCGAATCGGATGAATTTTGCTCCTCCAAGAGGCTCCGAAGGTCAAATTTGGGTTTAAATGGGGGTTATGTATAATTATGGACCGATATGGACCAATTTTTGCACTATTATTAGAGACGACAACACGAACCAAATTTCAACCGGATCGGGTGAATTGTGCTCCTCCAATATGCTCCGGAGGTCAAATCTGGGGATCGGTTTATATATGGCTACATATATTTATGGACCAATTTTTGCATGGTTATTAAAGACCCCATGCCAATACGACGTACCAAATTTCAAATGGATCGGATTAATTTTGCTCTTCCAAGAGGTCCCGGAGTTCAAATCTGGGGATCGGTTTATATGGGGGCTATATAATATTATGGACCGATATGGATCAATTTTTGCATGGTTGTTAGATACCATGTACTTACTCGTACCAAATTTCATCCGGATCGGATGTATTTTGCTCCTCCAAGAGGCTCCTGAGATCAAATCTGGACATGGGTTTATATGGGGGCTAATTTTTGAATGATTGGTGGAGACCATATACTACCACCACGTACCAAATTTCAACCGGATCGGATGAAATTTGCTTTCCTAAGAGGCTCTGCAAATCGAATCTGGGGGTCGGAGATCGACTCAAAGTTACCATATTTCTATGTGTTACAAACAATGAAAAAGTTAATATACCCCATCCTATGGTGGAGGGTACAAAAAAATTGTACTGATCAATATTCTGGAGTCTAAAATTTTTCTAGGAGGGCGTAGATCCTCCTCAACTACCCGCTAGCTCCGCCAATGGCTATACGAAGTTCAAGCAATTTATTGTTATTACTTCGCTATTAACATATTTTTGTTGAATAAACTGCAGAAACAACAATAAGAACTAACTCAGTCGATGTCTTATAATATTCTTTTAGAACTAAAAGACTTTTTAGTATTCATGGTTCAGTAGTATGATTTTTTAATGACAAACAAGGACTTTATATATATTTTTACGTTTTATTTGTTACACCCAGTATTTACTGAGACAAATTCTACACTGGGACAATTCGATATGAAACAAATTATTGGAAAAGCTTCGATTAACCAGCGTCTAGACGCTGAAGGCCGATTCGTGGCCGAAGCCGATGGCGATTTTTCGGTCGAGCTCTAGTACTTACACAACAAGATTAAACTCTTTTAATTACAGGATTATAAATGTTAAAACATCTCCGACTCACAATAAATACATGTAACAATTAAGTTTTGAAAATAAAAATAAGAAGAAAAACTAAAATTAATAGAAAACTAATTTTTATATTTAAATACAAAGCATTCTTGATCATTTAAATTGTAAATGTTATATTAATGGGAGTGAATATTACATATATCAATAATATTATGAATATTCTTTTTAAAAGATGATACGTTGCTGATGCGTTGGATACAAGACTTGTCCTTCTAAAAGGTATTATATTCGTACATCTATTAGATGTGGGAAACCGAATTCTATCACAGAGATAACTTGTTTGTTTTTAAATGAATTTATGTAGAAATACTAACGACTTGACATTAAACAGAGTATTGAAACTAAAGCAATAGAGTGAGTATGAAATATGCGAAACATGATGGAAACATCGATTGGTAGTTTTCCCCAAATTGAAGATATTTTTCGTGGGAGCGAAATTTATACAGTGACTCACACGTCAAACCGGACGCGTGCAACTTGAAATTAAAATTTATGATATATATGTGAAAAATAGAGATAACCAAAAGGGGCATTCCAATGTACAGGAGGTCAAGTCATCTATTTTGAAAGCGTATATCAATATGGATCCTCAAATTGTCAAAAATCTGCTAAAGGATATGCAACAAAATATTAATAATAATACGCTGTTTAAATAATCCGGTTAGATGAGTGGAATGAATTTCATATTTTAAATTTATATAAGAGAGGCCGTTTTGTTCCTTTTTGCTTTATAATAGAATAACAAAGCACACTGAAAAAAAGCATACTCGGTTCCAAAGATTTTGTCTTTACTTTACAAAATTTGGTATTGATTCCGAGCCCAAGAAGCGGAGAATACAAGTAAGGATACTTGTAAGACACAATTCTCTTTTAAATTTAGGTTTTGTGTACTTGCTTCTAGGAAGCACATTTTAATTTTTCGCTTTCTCAGCTTTTTTCCTTCATATGCTATCAAAGTCCTTTAAAAACGAGTTAACGGCAACTTTATTTTCCAAATTAGGACTCGACTTCCAGTAGAAATTATGCTATGTTTGAAGTAAAAAACTTCTTTAAAATAAAGTTTTGAAAAACATGTCCTATATTTGAACGATTTTTTGCTTTGTAGTCAAGATGCAAAAAGACAACAAATTTAAAGACAATTTCATTAATTTTAAAGAATTTTTTTGAATTATTACAGTCAAGTTGACCTTAGCCTATAAATTTTTTCTTTCAAGTTAAGATACCCATTTTTAAGTGAAATCACTTAATTATAAGGACAATACGACTTCATTGAAAAGTTTATCGACTTTTGGACAAGGAAAATAACTTTATTTCAGAGAAATGCGTCTTCTATGCTAAGCAAAATTTGTATTCGTATTTTAAAGACATGAAATCTTTGACCTCACGACAATATTTTTTTTCAGTGCAAACATAATTTTGGTGTATCATTTACCCATAAATGTATATTTTTCACAGAGAGAAGTGTTACACATACAGTGACTCACACGGCTAGACGTGTGAGTCACTGCACACAAAAAAATTTCACGAAAATTTTTCCAATTAAAATTTTAATTGAGTTTTAAACAAGTATATACGGCCGTAAGTTCGGCCAGGCCGAAACTTATGTACCCTCCATCATGGATTGCGTAGAAACTTCTTCTAAACACTGCCATCCACAATCGAATTACTTAAGTTGCGGTAACGCTTGCCGATGGCAAGGTATCTTAAAACCTCCTAACACCATCTTCTAAATTGTATGTAAGTCCATACGTGGTATATATTAAATCAAAAAAGATCGATCCAATACGTATATAATTCAGTTTGACAAAGTAGACATAAAATTTTGACAAAATTTTCTACAGAAATAAAATTTTAATAAAATTGTCTATAGAAATAAAATTTTCACAAAATTTTCTATAGAAATAAAAATTTTCCCAAAATTTTCTATAGAAAGAAAATGTTCACAAAATTTCTACAAAAATAAAATTTTGACAAAAATTTCAATAGAAATAAACTTTTGACAAAATTTTCTATAGAAATAAAATCTTGGTAGATTATTTTTGGCTTGAGTAGCAACCATGATTATGAACCGAATAAAATTTGAAAAAAAAATTCTATAGAAATAAAATTTTGACATAATTTTCTATAGAAATAAAATTTTGACAATGATGAAAATTTTATTATGAACCGAATAAAATTTTAACAAAATTTTCTCTAGAAATCAAATTTTGACAAAATTTTCTATAGAAATAAAATTTTGGTAGATTATTTTTGGCTCTAGTGGCAACCATGATTGTGAACCGATATGGACCATTTTGTGTGTGATTGGACCTATTTTGGTATGGTTGTTAGTGACCATATACTTACACCACGTTCCTAATTTGAACCGGATCGAATGAATTTTGCTCCTCCAAGAGGCTCCGGAGGTCAAATCTGGAGAACGTTTTATATGGGGGCTATATATAATTATAGACCGATATGGACCAATTCTGGCACGGTTGTTAAATATCATATACTAACACCATGTTCCAAATTACAACCGGATTGGATGAAATTTGCTTCTCTTGGAGACTTCGCAAGCCAAATCTGGGGATCGGTTTATATGGGGGCTATATATAATTATGAACCGATGTGGACAAATTTTGCATGGTTGTTAGAGACCATATACCAACATCATGTACCAAATTTCAGCCTGATCGGATGAAATTTGCTTCTCTTTGAGGCTCCGCAAGCCAAATCTGGGGATCGGTTTATATGGGGGCTATATATAATTATATACCGATGTGGACCAATTTTTGCATGATTGTTAGAGACCATATACCAACACCATGTACCAAATTTCAGCCGGATTGGATGAAATATGCTTCTCTTAGAGGCTCCACAAGCCAAATCTGGGGATCGGTTTATATGGGGGCTATATATAATTAAGGACCGATATGGACCAATTTTTGCATGGTTGTTGGAGACCATATACCAACACCATGTACCAAATTTCAGCCGGATCGGATGAAATTTACTTCACTTTTAGGCTTCGCAAGCCAAATCTGGGGATCGGTTTATATGGGGGCTATATATAATTACGAACCGATGTAGACCAATTTTTGCATGGTTGTTAGAGACCATATACCAACACCATATACCAAATTTCAATCGGATCGGATGAAATATGCTCCCGTTAGAGGCTCCACAAGCCAAATCTGGGGATCGATTTATATGGGGGCTATATATAATTAAGGACCGATATGAACCAATTTTTGCATGGTTGTTGGAGACCATATACCAACACCATGTACCAAATTTCAGCCGGATCGGATGAAATTTACTTCTCTTTTAGGCTTCGCAAGCCAAATCTGGGGATCGGTTTATATGGGGGCTATATATAATTACGGACCGATGTGGACCAATTTTTGCATGGTTGTTAGAGACCATATACCAACACCATATACCAAATTTCAGCCGGATTGGATGACATATGCTTCTGTTAGAGGCTCCACAAGCCAAATCTGAGGGTCCCTTTATATGGGGGCTATACGTAAAAGTGGACCGATATGGCCCATTTTCAATACCATCCGACCTACATCGATAACAACTACTTGTGCCAAGTTTCAAGTCGATAGCTTGTTTCGTTCGGAAGTTAGCGTGATTTCAACAGACGGACGGACGGACGGACGGACATGCTTAGATCGACTCAGAATTTCACCACGACCCAGAATATATATACTTTATGGGGTCTTAGAGCAATATTTCGATGTGTTACAAACGGAATGACAAAGTTAATATACCCCCATCCTATGATGGAGGGTATAAAAATATTCAATTCAAAATTTAATTGATTCAACAAATTTTTTAATTGAAACAAAAATCAATCACAAAAATAATAGAATCAATTAATTTTTTAATTGGATCAATTAAATTTTTAATTGACCTTCAATTATTTTTTTAATTGATACTATAATTTCTGTGATTGAAGACATTTCAATTAAAAATTAATTGGATCAATTAATTTCGTGATTGAATCAGAAAAAAAATTTTTGTGTGTGTAGAAGTTTTTCGAAATCTTCTCAAAATAATAAGTCAGGTTTAGAATAACAGTTTACATCAAACTATTTTTCTAAAAAGGCCTTAAAAAACTACAGCGAATCCTCAAAATATAAATAAATTGCTTCTCCATCGGGTATCGCAAACTTTGTTCTCTTTTCTGTTTTTTATACCCTCCGCCATAGGATGGGGGTATATTTACTTTGTCATTCCGTTTGTAACACATCGAAATATTGCTCTAAGACCCCATAAAGTATATATTCTGGATCTGAGCATATCCGTCTGTTGAAATCACGTTAACTTCCGAACGAAACAAGCCATCGACTTGAAACTTGGCATAAGTAGTTGTTATTGATGTAGGTCGAATGGTATTGCAAATAGGCCATATCGGTCCACTTTTACGTATAGTCCCCATATAAACGGACCCCCAATTTTGGCTTGCGATTGCTCTAAGAGAAGCAAATTTCATCCGATCCGGCTGAAATTTTTTACATGGTGTTAGTATATGGTCTCTACTAACCTTGCAAAAATTGGTTCACATCGGTCCATAATTACATATAGCCCCCATATAAACCGATTACCCGAGTTGGCTTGCGGAGCCTCTAAGAGAAGCAAATTTCATCCTATCCGGATGAAATTTGGTACATGGTGTTAGTATATGGTTTCTAACAACCATGCAAAAATTGGTCCACATCGCTCCATAAATATATATAGCCCCCATATAAACCGTTCCACAGATTTGATCTCCGGAGTCTCTTGGAGGAGCAAAATTCATCCGATCCGGTTGAAATTTGCAACGTGGTGTTAGTATAAGGCCGCTAATAACCATGCCAAAATTGGTCCTTATCGGTCTATAGTTATGTTGTCAAAAATTTATTTCTATAGAAACTTTAAACTTAATTATATACGTATTTAATCGGCCTTTTTAGTTTAATATATACCACGTATGGACTATGTGGTATATATTACGGTGTTAGGAAGTTTTATGATACCTTGACATCGGCAAGTGTTACCGCAACCCAAGTAATTCGATTGTGGATGACAGTCTTCAGTAGAAGTTTCTACGCAATCCATGGTGGAGGGTACATAAGCTTCGGCCTAGTGGAACTTACGGCCGTATATACTTGTTTTTTTTTTTTAATTCTTTTAAAAAGTTCAATCCTTTATCATTAAACCAAAATTATGTTACAAATATTTTAATCTTGCAATAAAAAAAAAAAACACTTTTTATTTCAAACTCCATTTCATTTATATCAAGAAAGATGTTGAAGTTTCGTAATAAACAACAACCATATTTTTTTCGTAAATGATGCGAAATTTTTGTAATATATGTAAAGTTACATTATTTTTGTTTCCAAAAGCTAGATTTTTGTGCATCGTTTGCAAGAAATGGAGAGACTAAATGGTATGTTTCTTTAAAATAAAGTCTATTTACATCAGCTTGTGAGCGTCCAGAATTACGCATGAGCGTTGATGGCTATAATAATAAGTATTTCTTGATGACAATAACAGCTACCTAATCCAGTAAATAGTGTGTTAGCTTAAAAGCTGTTTGATCCGCGGTTTGATTCTCTATCCGACAAAAGGTAAAATTCTAAAAATGTATATGTTAAAATCGAAAAATTTCTTCTACATGTTTGTATTACAAAAAAAAGTTGTAAGAACTAAATAAACCTAGTGGAAGTGAGAAAGATGTGATATAAGTTACAACAACCCAGGGTATAGGAATTTTATGCCGTGTTATCTAAGCGAAATTTTTACATGTTATTCTGCTCCCAAGGGTTGAGGCTGTCTACTAGCGAACATAATTTGATGATTAGTAAGCGTAGCCTGTCAGTACACTTGACAGTTTATATCGGTCAGAAATATATTTTCCATTCTAAAATAAAGAAGCCTAAAAATAAGACATTCGACTTTAGAATATTAACGAAAGTATTAGCTTTTCCTATTTTATGAGTAAGGGTCTCTATGGCATATAAGCCCCTGTGCAATCTGAATATGTTAAAAATTCACAAAGTGAAAACATTGCGACATTTACATGTGGTATTTGAGGTAATTTTTGTTTTCTTCTAAACAAATTGCTGGAAAAATGTACGTTTATGTTTTTGGATTTTTTTTTTGTATTTAAGGAATTGCAAGGAACAAACCACACACACACATGCATTTATTTCATATCCAATCATTCGTGGGTGTTGCCATGTCATAACTAACGGTGTGCCAATCTCTTACGGATCACATAAAACATTTGTTATGGGAATTCGTCATGTTGCTGTGTCAGTGGAGCACTCATCAGAAGTAATACACCAGATGGTGGCCAAGACATCTGGAGTCGACAGACGGGTAGACAGATAGCTAGCTCCATGTCGGACGGACTACACATATAGGACTGGCCTAACACATATACCGTGTAACATATACACATTTGCTTAATTACTTTAGGGATTATTATCGCCATCATTATTATTCGTATAATTATTATTATTGTTGTTGTTGTACCTTTACCACTGTTACGTTGTTGTCATTCAAAAATATTCAACACGTTTTCACATTTTCAATTAAGTTTATTACTCAAAAACAGTAATGGCAAGAGTGACAGAGTACATCAAAAATTCAATTTAGAGTTGCCAGATGTTTAGTGTTAGATCTATGGAAGTTCTAAGGTAGATGGCTGGAAAAATTCAAAAAAATATGTTCAGGTAAACCCTGACTTATTGATCAATAAAATGAAAAAATATTGCCATGAAGCTAAAGATTTCTTGTCCTGAATTCGTATTGAATGACAATTTTGCTTAGCATAGAATTAGTGTTGAAAGTTTGAACTATGGAAGTTCTGAGGCAGGTGGTTGAAAAAAAAATCCAAAGCAATATTTTCACATAAACCCTGACTTTATGATCTATGCAATGAAAAAATGTTGTCTTGAAGCCAAAGATTTCTTGCCCTGAATGACAATTTTGCTTAGCACACAAGACGCATTTCTCTGATATAAAGTTGTTTTTTTTCGTTATTCAAATTTTTCAATGAAGTCATTTTGTTCTTATTGCTAAATAATTCGACTAAAAAATGGAGATGTTTACATTAAAAAAATGTTGTTTGACTAAGGTCAAATTGCTTTCAATAATTTCGAAAAATTAATTGAAAGTGTCTTAAAATTTTCTGAAGTTTTGTTTCTTGACTTAAGAGCAAAAATCGTTAGTGTTACAAGGAGGAGAGATTGATTTACATTTCTCTCCGAAACAATTTTTTTTTTACACTGGACAGATATTGTACTTACCTTAATCTTCAAGTCCCATAAGCTCATTTAAAATTTTTAATAATAAAAGAAATTATCTTGAACAGAAACCAAATTATTGAATTCGATCATATAATTCGATAGTTGTTGTAACTTTACAATAAAGCCAAAACGTACACAAAAAATTCTAGGTATCTTTTAAGACTTTATTTTGAAGGCGTTTCAAAAACGTTTTTTTCTTTTATTAGAGTTTTTCTTCGAAATTTTCAAACTTTCATCACCACTTTTGTTTCTTACATTTTTTTTTATTTCATTTTCAAAATCAAAGTTAAAGTTTCACTGAATATTTTAAGTGAGCCTGAAATAACGATCTACGATACCTAACCTTACCTTTGTCTTCAACTTGCTAAATACGGAATATGGACATCTATTAGTAACACGTTGGCTGATAAGTCCCCGGTCTAACAAAGAAAAACACTTTTTTTTTTGTCAAAATTCGTTTTTATTATTCAACATAGTTCACTTCAAGAGCGATTATAACGACCTTCCAATTTTTTTATACCATTTTGGTAGTACTCCTTTCGGTTTTGCCACAAAATAGGCCTCAGTTTCGGCGATCACCTCTTCATTGCAACCAAATTTTTTTCGCTGCGAGCATCCTTTTGAGGTCTGAGAACAAGAAAAAGTCGCTGGGGGCCACATCTGGAGAATACGGTGGGTGGGGAAGCAATTCGAAGCCCAATTCATGCATTTTTGCCATCGTTCTCAATGACTTGTGGCATGGTGCGTTGTTTTGGTGGAACAACAATTTTGTCTTCTTCATATGGGGCCGTTTTGCCGCGATATCGACCTTCAAACGCTCCAATAACGCCATATAATAGTCACTGTTGATGGTTTTTCCCTTCTCAAGATAATCGATAAAAAATATTCCATGCGCATCCCAAAAACCAGAGGCCATTACTTTGCCAGCGGACTTTTGAGTCTTTCCACGCTTCGGAGACGGTTCACCGGTCGCTGTCCACTCAGCCGACTGCCGATTGGACTCAGGAGTGTAGTGATGGAGCCATGTTTCATCTATTGTCACATATCGACGGAAAAACTCGGGTGTATTACGAGTTAACAGCTGCAAACACCGCTCAGCATCATCAACACGTTGTTGTTTTTGGTCAAATGTGAGCTCGCGAGGCACCCATTTTGCACAGAGCTTCCGCATATCCAAATATTGATGAATGATATGACCAACACGTTCCTTTGATATCCTTAAGGCCTATGCTATCTCGATCAACTTCATTTTACGGTCATTCAAAATCATTTTGTGGATTTTTTTGCTGTATTCGTCGGTAACCACCTCTTTCGTCCACTGCGTTCACCGTCCTCCATGCTCATTTCACCACGCTTGAATTTTGCATACCGATCAATTATTGTTGAATTCCCTGGGGCAGAGTCTGGAAACTCATTATCAAGTTTTTTCTTCCACCGTATTTTTTCCCCTTCAGAAAACAGTATTTTATCAAAACACGAAATTTCTTTTTGTCCATTTTTTCACAATAACAAAAGTTGCTTCACAAAAGACGCTCTATCTCACAAACTAATTGGCTTACAAATTTTGACACGAATCATTCGAAGGTTGGTGCTATATAAAAATAATATGCATTTAATACTAGCGACGCCATCTATGTGTCAGACCGGGGACATATCAGCCAACCTGTTAGTCCCAAAATACCACTATATTTGTAATTTCAGGAAAATATGATAAAAAGTGAGGTGTCTAGATGAAATCAGAAATCAGATAAATACATCACGATTTCTAATTTCCGTAAAATCGAATACAAATTGATATTTCTATATCTTCAATAAACGTGAGATCAGACTATATGGGAGCTGTATAAAAACATGAACCGATATAAACCAAATTTTGCATACCACCCCGTCCAGATATCAAAAATTGAGGTACTCTATTTTCACAACATGATCACCTTGTATTTTCTCTGTAAAGTAAATCGATATATTATATCGATATATTACTGATTTTATATATTCAGATAGATAGACTCCATATGGACTAGCTTCCCATCAAAAAAAACGTCGCCAAAAAAGTCATGAAAATGTTCTTTTTGGATCCGGAAGTGGTGCAAGATTGACGCTTAAGCGATGAATTTCACATGGGCTTGTCATAGGACGGAAGTCTTCCATTTCAACAGCCGTTGCACTGAATTTGCATCACTTCTTTAGGTGTGATCTGAATTCAATGTTTTGGATATAAATTAAAATATTCTGTGATATTTTCTCAAATAAATAATTTTTATAATTTTTTGTAATTTTTAATGGATTCTAACGCTTGTCGGAAACGTTTGACCTCAAATATTTTCAAAAATTCATTTTTTCAGTTTGGATTTTTTTTAAATTACACATTAAAAGTATGAAAAAATCAAGTTATAAAAAATTTGATTAAAAGAACTTCCTGGGTAGTTAAAGTAAAGAACATCATTGGGAGTGTATCTTCTGGAAGTGCTTTTAAAGTTGTGCCTTTGGAAGAACTTCCAAATTTTTTTGCTGGGTTATTATTTAGAAGACAATGCTAAGAAGTCTTAAAATACTTTTCCATCGGCAACTGTTTCCACAACCCAAGTAATTCTATTGTGTTTGACAGTCTTCAATAACACTTTGTACGCAATCCATAGCGGAGAGTTATTCAAAACGTTCGCTTTTGCAGAAATGTTAAAGAAAACCTTAGGCTTACAGTTACCATATAAATTCGTTCGATAAACTACCAATAAATTGCCATAAAAACATTAATTTCCTAATATGGCAACTCTCCTACTGCTATTAAAAGCACCAGCCCCATAACCAGCAATAATAACGACCTCCTTAAAAGCACACAAACGCATATCCTTTCAAAAAGAGCTAAATACAGGCATGCATACTCATACGTACAGCCATTCATATTCATATACGTGTATGTGTGAAATTACGTATAAAACAACACGGGCTAAAGTTGAATTTATTAATTTCTCTAAGAGCAATTTTGTGTACGCGCTGTAAAATGACTCAAAAGTGAAACAACGCTTCGAAGTCTCGCACACACCCTCTCTCATGCAGCAAATTGAAGCCATCGCCATGTGAAGTGTCTTTCAACAACGTTATAGCGTCAAAAACAAAGGCCTATCATTCGACCTAAAGGAGACAGAGAAGCAAAATATTTGGCAATTTCTAGATAACTTTTAATTATTTTTTGACGGTAAAAATGATTCTAACCAGCAAGTTGAATCTATTTTTGGTAACATAGGCATTTTTTCAAATATTGATATTATTTATAGAAATTTTTAGAAGGTATCTTTGAATGTGTTAAAAGGTTTGCCAAGAGGAAATATTTACATTCGTTTGGGAAATGTGGAAACTTTTTACCATTTTATTAAATAAATCCAGGAAAATCTTTGGAATTAACTTATAAAGGATTATTTGTATTCCTCCTTTCATTAGACGATGCAAATGAAAGACACAATGTGGGGTTTTGAAACGTATGTATATTTCCATATACATATGTTAAAAATCTAAAATTTTTATTTTTTCAATAAAAACAAGTAAGGAAAGTCTTAAGTCGGGCGGGACCGACTATACTATACCCTGCACCACTTTGTAGATCTAAATTTTCGATACCATATTACATACATTTAAATATAACTCGATCTGGACAGAATTTGATAGACTTTTACAAAATCTATAGACTCAACATTTATGTCGGCTAATGCACTAGGGTGGAACACAATGTTAGTAAAAAAATAAGGAAAGTATATAGTCGGGCGGGGCCGACTATATTATACCCTGCACCACTTTGTAGATCTAAATTTTCTATACCATATTACATACATTTAAATATAACTCAATCTGGACACAATTTGATAGACTTCTACAAAATCTATAGACGCAAACTTTAGTCGGCTAATGCACTAGGGTGGAACCTCCTAACACCGTCTTCTAAATTGTATGTAAGTCCATACGTGGTATACATTAAATCAAAAAAGATCGATCCAATACGTATATAATTCAGTTTGACAAAGTAGACATAAAATGTTGACAACATTTTCTACAGAAATACAATTTTGACAAAATTTTCTATAGAAATAAAATCTTGGTAGATTATTTTTGGCTCGAGTGGCAACCATGATTATGAACCGAATAAAATTTGAACAAAATTTTCTATAGAAATAAAATTTTGACAATGATGAAAAATTTATTATGAACCGAATAAAATTTTTACAAAATTTTCTCTAGAAATAAAATTTTGACAAAATTTTCTATAGAAATAAGATTTTGACAAAATTTTCTATAGAAATAAAATTTTGGTAGACTATTTTTGGCTCTAGTGGCAACCATGATTATGAACCGATATGGACCAATTTTTGTGTGATTGGACCAATTTTGGTATGGTTGTTAGCGACCATATACTAACACCACGTTCCTAATTTGAACCGGATCGGATGAATTTTGCTCCTCCAATATGGGGGCTATATATAATTATGCACCGATGTGGACCAATTTTTGCACAGTTGTTAGAGACCATATACCAACACCATGTACCAAATCTCAGCCGGATCGGATGCCATTTGCTTCTCTTTGAGGCTTCGCAAGCCAAATCTGGAGATCGGTTTATATGGGGTCTATATATAATTATGAACCGATGTTTACCAATTTTTGCATGGTTGTTAGAGACCATATACCAACATCATGTACCGAATTTCAGCCGGATCGGATGAAATTTTCTTCTCTTTGAGGCTCCGCAAGCCAAATCTGGGGATCGGTTTATATGGGGGCTATATATAATTATGGACCGATGTGGACCAATTTTTGCATGATTGTTAGAGACCATATACCAACATCATGTACAAAATTTCAGCCGGATCGGATGCCATTTGCTTCTCTTTGAGGCTTCGCAAGCCAAATCTGGGGATCGGTTTATATGGGGGCTATATATAATTATGGACCGATGTGGACCAATTTTTGCGTGGTTGCTAGAGACCATATACTAACACGATGTACCAAATTTCAGCCTGATCGGATGAAATTTGCTTCTCTGTTAGGCTCCGCAAGCCAAATCTGGGGATCGGTTTATATGGGGGCTATATATAATTATGGACCGATGTGGACCAATTTTTGCATGGTTGTTAGAGACCATATACGAACACCATGTACCACATTTCAGCCTGATCGGATGAAATATGCTTCTGTTAGAGGCTCCACAAGCCAAATCTGAGGGTCCCTTTATATGGGGGCTATACGTAAAAGTGGACCGATATGGCCCATTTTCAATACCATTCGACCTACATCGATAACAACTACTTGTGCCAAGTTTCAAGGCGATAGCTTGTTTCTTTCGGAAGTTAGCGTGATTTCAACAGACGGACGGACGGACGGACATGCTTAGATCGACTCAGAATTTCACCACGACCCAGAATATATATACTTTATGGGGTCTTAGAGCAATATTTCGATGTGTTACAAACGGAATGACAAAGTTAATATACCCCCATCCTATGATGGAGGGTATAAAATATGGGATACATTTAAATCTGAAGCAATTTTAAGGAAACTTCGCAAAAGTTTATTTATGATTTATCGCTCGATATATATGTATTAGAAGTTTAGGAACATTAGAATCATTTTTACAACTTTTCGACTAAGCAGTGGCGATTTTACAAGGAAAATGTTGGTATTTTGACCATTTTTGTCGAAATCGGAAAAACATATATATGGGAGCTATATCTAAATCTGAACCGATTTCAACCAAATTTGGCACGCATAGCTACAATGCTAATTCTACTCCTTGTGCAAAATTTCAACTAAATCGGATTTAAAAATTGGCCTCTGTGGTCATATGAGTGTAAATCGGGCGAAAGCTATATATGGGAGATATATCTAAATCTGAACCGATTTCAACCAAATTTGGCACGCATAGCTACAATGCTAATTCTACTCCATGTGCAAAATTTTAACTAAATTGGAGCAAAAAATTGGTATCTGTGGTCATATGAGTGTAAATCGGGCGAAAGCTATACATTGCAATTTTTATCCGATTTCCCTGAAATTGAAAATCTGGAGCTAGTTTTGGTCCATAAAGCGATTTGCCGACTATGGTGCATATCGGTACAGGTTTTGGTATAGCCTCCTAGGGCTTCTAGATACCACAATTTTTATCCGATGTACTTGTAATTAGAAATCTGGGGAAACTTTAAGTGTGTTGAATTTGGGTTTTAACGATCCATGTATTGGAAAAGCCCTTATATAAACTGATCTCCCTATTTGATTCCGAAATTTTTCTTCAATTTACCAGAAATTCGAAATCTAGTGGTAAAATTATATAGACCGATCTCCCGTTTTGAATTCTTGGGCATCAATACACCGCAATTTTTATCCGATCGTCCTGAAATTGTAATTCTATATAATCTCAATATACACCGGACGTCCCATTTAACTTTTTGGGGCGAAGGAAGGCGCACTGGTCATCCAAATTGCACGAAATTAGAAGTAAATTCCCCTAAGTTTAGTCCTCGTAATCATTCGAGGAATAGGGGTGAAAATCTGTAGAATTTTGATTTCAAATCATGGCGTTATTCCATCGGATTTTCGTACACGTTTACACGAGATATTTAAGATTCCTCTAAAACGCAAGCAAAACTGATTCCTATAAATATAGAATCTGCTGTAGCCTCTATATGTACAAACTTTAAGTGTTACTTCGAAAAGGTTACTATTTGAACCCATTTGCTGTCATTAACTCCACCTGCAATTCTATATAGGTTCAATCAGCTACGATGATGAGTTTTCAAAGAAAACTTTTGTACTTGATTCATGGTGGTAGGTATTTTGATTCGACCTGGCCGAACTTAATGACATATATACTTTGCAATAAATTCTCAAACATTTGAAGACTACCATATTTTTTATTTACGCCCCCCAAAAAATCTGTTAGCCATGGAATAGTCACATGGTCAAGGTCCTCAGATCACAACATTTATTGTAAAAAAACGAGACTTACCTTTTTGGTCCATTTTAGAAACACCCCTATCAGCGTTCATGTCTCATACATACGCATATTCATATTTATGGGTAATTATTGTTAATGGCTGTTATGAACATTGAGGCTTACGTTGTGTTTACCTGCGTATGCGCCAGCACATTTATAGGTTGGCTTATAATGCCAAAGGTATTCATTCATACCCTCATTCCTATAGCATTTTACGGTTGTTTTGAAAAAAATATTATGTCGCTGGTTATGCGTTGCTAACAAATTATACACTGGGGTCCTCTTAGGGGGTCTTAGGTTTTATTTACATCACGCCACAACACACACACCCAGACATTCGTATACATAATCACTATGTCATGTGGATAATTATGTTTACCCATGTCCATGGAAACATCGCTAGGTATTTACAATCAGCCAAAGTGCCTCCAATTTTACAATCAACAACACTTTGACCGTTTAAGAAAGAGTTAGGTCATTTAACGTAAAGTAAATAAATTATGATATGCTAAGAGACCACGGATGGTCTGTCGAAAACCACGACAAAGCAGACAATCAAACCAAAGCATTCTAATCGAATTACACATAAAAAAAATTATTTCTTCTGAAACAAACGTATAAACCAACGAAGTTTTCATTTGTTGACAGTCGATCCAAAAAGCATAAGAATGAACATTTCTCAAGCTTGTTTGGATCGTTTTAAGCGAAATAAAATGGATTTTAAGCGTCGTTTCGTAACTGTTGATGAGACATGGATCCACCACTATACTCCAGAGACAAAAGAACAATCCAAACAATGGACTGAAGTTGGAGGAAGTGCCCCAAAGAAGGCAAAAACAATTCAATCGGCTGGTAAGGTTATGGCAACGGGTTTTTGGGACTTCAAAGGTATTTTAATGATTGACTATCTGCAAAAGGGTAAAACAATTAAATGGACAAATTCGAGAAAAACGTCACAAAAAAATAATTTTCCATCAAAACAAAGCACCAGCGCAAAAGAGTGTTTTAACAATGGCTAAAATCTACGAATTAAATTACGAGTTGCTTGACCACCCACCTTATTCTCCTGATTTAGCTCCCAGTGACTTTTACATGTTTCCAAATCTAAAAAAATCCTTGCTGGCAAGCGTTTTACCTCAAATGAAGATGCAATTACAGTTGTAAACCACTATTTTGAAGCGTTGGACTAAGTGTATTGAAGTTTCAGGAGATTATATTAAAAAATATTTTTGAAAAAACTAACTATTCTTTCATATATAGGCTAAGAAGTTTCCGAACCGCCCTCGTATTGAAGGAGATGAAATCACTTAATTAGCGTTTGCAATAAATCCAAATTTGTGAAAATAGGGCAATATACTTATGTAAGAGCTACATGTTAGTCTAAACACGATCGGCTAATACATCAACATTGGAAATTTGAGTAGCATTGTTTAATAAATTGTTAATTAAATATTATGGCCAAATTTGAGTACATCGGGTGATGTATATATATGGGAGCCATATCTATCTATGGGCTAAATCTGAACCTATTTGGATGATGTAGTTTTGGTTTGATTAATACCACAGAAGGTATTAATCAAACTAAATTTGATTAAGATCGCTTAATAAACAAGTAAGGAAAGTCTAAAGTCGGGCGGGGCCGACTATATTATACCCTGCACCACTTTGTAGATCTAAATTTTCGATACCATATCACATCCGTCAAATGTGTTGGGGGCTATATTTTATATTTATATATTTTGTCCCAAATACATAAATTTAAATATCACTCGATCTGGACAGAATTTGATAGACTTCTACAAAATCTATAGACTCAAAATTTAAGTCGGCTAATGCACTAGGGTGGAACACAATGTTAGTAAAAAATATGGTAAACATTAAAATCTGAAGCAATTTTAAGGAAACTTCGCAAAAGTTTGTTTATGATTTATCGCTCGATATATATGTGATAGAAGTTTAGGAAAATTAGAGTCATTTTTACAACTTTTCGACTAAGCAGTGGCGATTTTACAAGGAAAATGTTGGTATTTTGACCATTTTTGTCGAAATCAGAAAAACATATATATGGGAGCTATATCTAAATCTGAACCGATTTCAACCAAATTTGGCACGCATAGCAACAATGCTAATTCTACTCCCTGTGCAAAATTTCAACTAAATCGGAGTTAAAAATTGGCCTCTGTGGTCATAAATCGGGCGAAAGCTATATATGGGAGCTATATCTAATTCTGAACCGATTTCAACCAAATTTGGCACGCATAGCTACAATGCTAATTCTACTCCATGTGCAAAATTTCAATTAAATCGGAGTAAAAGATTGGCCACTGTGGTAATATGAGTGTAAATCGGGCGAACGATATATATGGGAGCTATATCTAAATCTGAACCGATTTCAACCAAATTTGGCACGCATAGCTAAAATGCTAATTCTACTCCCTGCGCAAAATTTAAACTAAATCGGAGTTAAAAATTGGCCTCTGTGGTCATACGAGTGTAAATCGGGCGAAAACTATATATTGGAGCTATATCTAAATCTGAACCGATTTCACCCAAATTTGGCACGCATATCTACAA
Source organism: Haematobia irritans (assembly GCF_050003625.1). Classification (NCBI taxonomy): domain Eukaryota; kingdom Metazoa; phylum Arthropoda; class Insecta; order Diptera; family Muscidae; genus Haematobia; species Haematobia irritans. The sequence goes on from NC_134397.1 coordinate 128,728,776, forward strand.
TGCTAATTCTACTCCCTGTGCAAAAATTCAATTAAATCGGAGTAAAAGATTGGCCACTGTGGTCATATGAGTGTAAATCGGGCGAACGATATATATGGGAGCTATATCTAAATCTGTACCAATTTAGCTGATGTTTTGCAGGTTTTACGTGACCAACAAAACATTCAGATGTACGAAATTTGAAGAAGATCGGTTCATAAATACGTGAATTATGATCAAATCGGTGATAGATATATATGGCAGCTATATCTAAATCTGAACCGATTTTTTCCAAAATCAATAGCGATTGTCTTTGACCCGAAGAAAGACCCCATGTCAAAATTGAGGACGATCGGACTTAAATTGCGAGCTGTACTTTGTGCACAAAATTACATATACAGACAGACGGACGGACAGACAGACGGACATCGCTAAATCGACTCAGAATTTAATTCTAAGACGATCGGTATACTAAACGATGGGTCTCAAACTTTTCCTTCTTGGCGTTACATACAAATGCACAAACTTATTACACCCTGTACCACAGTAGTGGTGAAGGGTATAAAAAGGCTATCATCAGCAAATTTTCTAAAATCGGATAATGCCTATATATGGGACCTGTACAAAATCTAAACCAAATTTCATGATTTTTCGTACATATAGTTAGTACTATAGAAGATTATAGTAAGCCAACTTTGAGTAAGATCGATTGATAAACAAGTGTATATGGCCGTAAGTTCGGCCAGGCCGAATCTTATGTGCCCTCCACCATGGATTGCGTAGAAACTTCTACGAAAGACTGTCATCCACAATCGAATTACTTGGGTTGTGGTATCTTAAATCGTTTTCTAAATTGTGAGTTAGTCCATACGTGGTATATATTACACAAAAAAAGTATGTGTAGGTAAGTCTACAAATAATTACGAATCGATATGGACTTTTGCACGGTACGTAGGGAGCCAGAATTGAAATATGGGGGTCGCTTATATGAGGGGCTACAATTATGAACTTGATATGGACCAATTTTTGTGTGATCGGGGATCGATTTATCTGAGGGCTATATATAACTATAGACCGATATGGACCTAGTTAGACATGGTTGTTAACGGCCATATACTAGCACAATGTACCAAATTTCAACTGACTCGGATGAAATTTGCTCCTCCAAGAGGCTCCAAAACCAAATCTCGGGATCGGTTTATATGGGGGCTATATATGATTATGGACTAATGTGGACCACTTTTGGCATGGTTGTTAAATATCATATACTACCACCACGTACCAAATTTCAACCAGATCGGATGAGTTTTGCTTCTCCAAAAGGCATCGGAGGTCAAATCTGGGGATCGGTTTATTTGGGGGCTATATATAATTATGGACTGATATGAACCAATTTCTGCATGGTTGCTGGATACCATATACTAACATCACGTACCAAATTTCAACCGAATCGGATGAATTTTGTTCTTCCAAGGGGCTCCGGAGGTCAAATCTGGGGATCGGTTTATATGGGGGCTATATATAATTATAGACCAATGTGGACCAATTTTTGCATGGTTGTTAAAGACCATATACTAACACCATGTACCAAATTTCAGCCGGATCGGATGAAATTTGCTTCTCTTAGAGGCTCCGAAAGCCAAATGGGGGGATCGGTTTATACGGGGGCTATATATAATTATGGACCGATGCGGACTAATTTTTGCATGGTTGTTAGAGACCATATACTAATACCATGTACCAAATTTCAGCCGCATCGGATGAAAGTTGCTTCTTTTAGAGCGTCTTCAAGCCACATTTGGGGGTCCGTTTATATGGGGGCTATACGTAAAAGTGGACCGATATGACCCATTTGCAATACCATCCGACATACATCAATAACAACTACTTGTGCCAAGTTTCAAGTCGATAGCTTGTTTCGTTCGGAAGTTAGCGTAATTTCAACAGACGGACGGACATGCTCAGATCGACTCAGAATTTCACCACGACCCAGAAAATATATACTTTATGGGGTCTTAGAGCAATATTTCGATGTGTTACAAACGGAATGACAAAGTTAATATACCCCCCATCCTATGGTAGAGGGTATAAAAATATCAGGGTTTAAAAATTAAGTCCATAAACAAATGAAAACCGTTACGTTGTATACATATAAAAAAAAACATCGCCACTTCGACAAATGCGTCCTATTTGCAATATCAATCAGAATTTGACGAATTTTCAGTAAGAATTTCAGAAATAAATGTTTCGATGTCATCATCATTGGTACTTATTTCACTTATGGAAGGCGTTTCCGATAAATTTGGCAAACAAATCAACGACGCAAATCGAAGTTGGATGGAACAAACAATTTGACGACGTAAATCGAAACAAAGTAAACCCAGACGACGTTAATCGAGGGATTGTTGTACTTTTCTTCCAAAGAATCTTCCTTACAACAAAAAGCAACTGAGAAACGGTCTTTGTTTGTCTAAAATTTGGTTTGGGAGGAAAGAATTATTTTTTTGCGTGAAATATCATTAACATCATCAGTCCAACAATGTAATAATTTTTGTGTAAATAATCCATATGATTTTGAAATAATATAAATGTTTCGAAGAAAAGACTTTTTTTTGCACATATATTCTGGATACAAAACTCGAAATCGAAATTCAATTATACAATATTTTTCGAACTTTAAAATAATTGGCATCAACTTTTTTCTCACCACAGAAGGCTATTGCAAAAGCATATTGCCAAATTAAAATTATAGCGCATTATTTGCTCTATGTCGGCCTAAGCTATTCAAATATGTGCATTTGTATATCTATAGCAGATACATATATGATTTCAGCAGTGAAAAGCCCACGGCTTGTTTGCTAGTCTCAGCATCCCAGCATAAAATGGAGCACTATTTCAGCAGGATTGTAAGGGAGAGAGGCAGTACCAACTGCTTACAAAACAACCGAATCAGCGCTGATTTTTGTGGGCGATGTCCCGATTTAGAGCAGCTTCTACATAGCGCTGAAATAATTGCTCATTTTAATACAAATATTGCTCAGAAGTGATATATAATCTTGAGTATAGCATTGTTGGCGTGAAGAAAAACAGCACTACCATCCATGCATCCATACTGCATGAATTGGATGCAATAACGTAAACGAATGATCATAAACTAGTTTGGTTACTCGTTTACGTTATTGCCACCGATTCATGCAGTGTGGATGCACTGCCTACTTTATTGCGCACCAAAAAGCGCAACTAAACTCTTACTGCTGAAGTATTTTTTGCTGGGATATACGATGTGTGTGTCTGAATGTTGGTATCATTTTACTGCCATAACATATCCGTTTCCGCAGTTTCATAATTGTATGCCACACGAATGGTGGAGCTGCAAGAGACACAAATGCCAAAATTCAAAAACTTTTGGCGCCTTAGTCTGGCCCAGTGACATCTATAACTATGAAATGTCTGTGCATCCATTTATCACGAAAATCTATTTGCACACCATATATTTCCCTAGGCATTTAAGATTATACTGCAAAATGCCACTACTCTTGTCCACATGTTTCAAGAGCAAAAGTTTTTTTGGTTAGGGAACATGTAACATATTTGTCGCGACCATGTTATTTTCATGTAGCTGATTTCGTTAAACATTTTATATTTGGTGAGAAAACAACATTTTTCATATTATAGTGATATTTCCAAGTGACTACCACGCTAAAAAAATGGATGCTCTTCGATGCTCCATTTTGCAACAAATTTTAAAGATTTGACATGGTATCAACAATTTTCATGAACAAAATGGTGAAGGGTACAGTATAGTTGACCCGCCCGACTTTAGACTTCCCCTACATTAGTTTTATGATTATTTTATCTTTGGCCGAAATATTTTTCTTGTAATTTTATAAAGGTTTACATTTTGTTATGCTTTTCCGGTTATAGTTGTAGTTTGAATTTGAGTCAAAATTTGATGAACCAATGACTAGAAGATAAATATTTTTGAACGAAATTTTCCTGAAATTGCATCACTTCTTAATGTGTGATCCAAATTCAGTTCTATGAATGTGTAACAAAATTTTGATATTTTGACAAATGCTTTCTACGGGTATGGTCACACTAGGCAAATATTTTCCCAAAATCATTTAAAAACAAGTAAGGAAAATCTAAAGTCGGACGGGGCCGACTATATTATACCCTGCACCACTTTGTAGATCTAAATTTTCGATACCATATCACATCCGTCAAATGTGTTGGGTGCTATATATAAAGGTTTGTCCCAAATACATACATTTAAATATCACTCGATTTGGACACAATTTGATAGACTTTTATAAAATCTATAGACTCAACATTTAAGTTGGCTAATGCACTAGGGTGGAACACAATTTTAGTAACAAAATATGGGAAACATTTAAATCTGAAGCAATTTTAAGGAAACTTCGCAAAAGTTTATTTATGATTTATCGCTCGATATATATGTATTAGGAGTTTAGGAAAGTTAGAGTAATTTTTAAAACTTTTCGACTAAGCAGTGGCGATTTTACAAGGAAAATGTTGGTTATTTGACCATTTTTGTCGAAATCAGAAAAACATATATATGGGAGCTATATATAAATCTGAACCGATTTCAACCAAATTTGGCACGCATAGCTACAACGCTAATTCTACTCCCTGCGCAAAATTTCAACTAAATCGGAACAACAAATTGGCCTCTGTGGTCATATGAGTGTAAATCGGGCGAAAGCTATATATGGGAGCTATATCTAAATCTTAACCGATTTCAACCAAATTTGGCACGCATAGCTACAATGCCAATTCTACTCCCTGTGCAAAATTTCAATTAAATCGGATTAAAGATTGGCCACTGTGGTTATATGAGTGTAAATCGGTCGAACGATATATATGGGAGATATATCTAAATCTGAACCGCTTTCAATAAAATTTGGCACACTACTAATTGTACTCCTAGTGCAAAATTTCCAACAAATTCGGGTAAAACTCTGGCTTCTGGGAGCGTATTAGTCCATATCGGGCGAAAGATATATACGGGAGCTATATCTAAATCTGAACCGATTTCAATAAAATTTGGCACACTTGACTATAGTACTAATTGTTCTTCTTGTGCAAAATTTTAAGTAAATTAGGTTAAAACTCAGGCTTCTGGGGCCATATAAGTCCATATCGGGCGATATATATATATATATATATATATATATATATATATATATATATATATATATATATATATATATATATATATATATATATATATATATATATATATATATATATATATATATATATATATATATATATATATATATATATATATATATATATATATATATATATATATATATATATATATATATGGGAGCTATATCTAAATCTAGACCGATCCAAAATCAATAAGGTTCTATTCTGAGCCAAAACACATACTTGTGCCAAATTTCAAGTCGATTGGACTACAACTGCGACCTAGACTTTGATTACAAAATGTGTTCAGGGACAGACGGACATGTCTATATCGACTCAGGAGCCCACCCTGAGCATTTTTGCCAAAGACACCATGTGTCTATCTCGTCTCCTTCTGGGTGTTGCAAATATATGCACTAACTTATAATAACCTGTTCCACAGTGTGGCGCAGGGTATAAAAAATCCATTTTCACTAACGTACGCAAAAAATTATTGGAGTAAAGGCAAATTTCTCTAAACATAATAATTTCTTGATTTTCCCAAATTTGGCCACAAGTACCTTTTTTTTATCAACCGATCTTACTCAGAGACGTCGTACTCTAATCTTCTATAGTAATTACTATATGAACAAAAAATCATGGAAATTGGTTCAGATGTAGATATAGCCCATATATATCTATCGCCAGATTTTCAAAAAATTTGCCATAAGTCCCTTATTTATTATCAAAATATCATTCAAATCGGTTCAGATTTAGATATAGCTGCCATATACATACATCGGTCGATTTTCCCAAATTTGGCCATAATACTCTTATTTATTAACCCATGCTACTCAAGTTTCAAATTTTTATGTATTATTCGATTGTAAAGGGTGATTCTTTTGAGGTTAGGATTTTCATGCATTAGTATTTGACAGATCACGTGGGATTTCAGACATGGTGTCAAAGAGAAAGATGCTCAGTATGCTTTGACATTTCATCATGAATAGACTTACTAACGAGCAACGCTTGCAAATCATTGAATTTTATTACCAAAATCAGTGTTCGGTTCGAAATGTGTTTCGCGCTTTACGTCCGATTTATGGTCTACATAATCGACCAAGTGAGCAAACAATTAATGCGATTGTGACCAAGTTTCGCACTCAGTTTACTTTATTGGACATTAAACCAACCACACGAATGCGTACAGTGCGTACAGAAGAGAATATTGCGTCTGTTTCTGAGAGTGTTGCTGAAGACCGTGAAATGTCGATTCGTCGCCGTTCGCAGCAATTGGGTTTGTGTTATTGGACCACATGGAAGATTTTACGCAAAGATCTTGGTGTAAAACCGTATAAAATACAGCTCGTGCAAGAACTGAAGCCGAACGATCTGCCACAACGTCGAATTTTCAGTGAATGGGCCCTAGAAAAGTTGGCAGAAAATCCGCTTTTTTATCGACAAATTTTGTTCAGCGATGAGGCTCATTTCTGGTTGAATGGCTACGTAAATAAGCAAAATTGCCGCATTTGGAGTGAAGAGCAACCAGAAGCCGTTCAAGAACTGCCCATGCATCCCGAAAAATGCACTGTTTGGTGTGGTTTGTACGCTGGTGGAATCATTGGACCGTATTTTTTCAAAGATGCTGTTGGACGCAACGTTACGGTGAATGGCGATCGCTATCGTTCGATGCTAACAAACTTTTTGTTGCCAAAAATGGAAGAACTGAACTTGGTTGACACGTGGTTTCAACAAGATGGCGCTACATGCCACACAGCTCGCGATTCTATGGCCATTTTGAGGGAAAACTTCGGAGAACAATTCATCTCAAGAAATGGACCGGTAAGTTGGCCACCAAGATCATGCGATTTGACGCCTTTAGACTATTTTTTGTGGGGCTACGTCAAGTCTAAAGTCTACAGAAATAAGCCAGCAACTATTCCAGCTTTGGAAGACAACATTTCCGAAGAAATTCGGGCTATTCCGGCCGAAATGCTCGAAAAAGTTGCCCAAAATTGGACTTTCCGAATGGACCACCTAAGACGCAGCCGCGGTCAACATTTAAATGAAATTATCTTCAAAAAGTAAATGTCATGGACCAATCTAACGTTTCAAATAAAGAACCGATGAGATTTTGCAAATTTTATGCGTTTTTTTTTAAAAAAAAGTTATCAAGCTCTTAACAAATCACCCTTTATTTAGACTTACATATAACTCTTACATAATAATATTGAACGGTTTTCGCGAATTTGGATTTATTACCCACATTAATTAAGCAATTTCCTCTTTTTATACCCTCCCCGATAGTATGGGGGTATATTAACTTTGTCATTCCGTCAAAATATTCCTCTAAGACCCCAAAAAGTATATATATTCTGGGTCGTGGTGAAATTCTGAGTCGATCTGAGCATGTCCGTCCGTCCGTCCGTTGAAATCACGTTAACTTCCGAACGAAACAAGCTATCGACTTGAATCTTAGCACAAGTAGTTGTTATTGATGTAGGTCGGATGGTATTGCAAATGGGCCATATCGGTCCACATAAAGGACCCCCAATTTTGGCTTGCGAAGCCTCTACGAGAAGCAAATTTTATCCGTCCCGGCTGAAATTTGGTACATGGTGTTAGTATATGATCTCTAACAACCATGCAAAAATTGGTCAACATCGGTATATAATTATATATAGCCCCCATATAAACCGATCCCTAGATTTGGCTTGCGGAGCCTCTAAGAGAAGCAAATTTTATCCGATTCGGCTGAAATTTGGTACATGATGTCACCATATAATCTCTAAAAACCATGCAAAAATTGGACCACATCGGTCCATAATTATATATAGCCCCCATATAAACCGATCACCAGATTTGACCTCCGGTGCCTTTTGGAGAAGTCAATTTCATCCCATCTGGTTGAAATTTGGTACGTGGTGGTAGTATATGATATTTAACAACCATGCCAAAAGTGGTCCATATCAGTACATAATCATATATAGCCTCATATTTGCACCTCTTGGAGGAGCAAATTTCATCCGTGTCAGTTGAAATTTGGTACATTGTGCTAGTATATGGCCGCTAACAACCTTACCTAACTAGGTTCATATCGGTATATAGTTATTTATATATAGCCCTCAGATAAATCGATCCCCAATCACACAAAAATTGGTCCATATCAAGTTCATAATTGTATATAGCCCCCATATAAGCGACCCTCATATTTCAATTCTGGCTCTCTACGTACCGTGCAAAAGTATATATCGATTCGTAATTATTTATAGAATTACCTATACATACCTTTTTTGTCTAATATATACCACACTGAAAAAATATTGTCGTGAGGTCAAAGATTTCATGTCTTTTAAATACGAATACAAATTTTGCTTAGCATAGATGACGCATTTCTCTAAAATAAAGTTATTTCCCTTGTCCAAAAGTCGATAAACTTTTCAATGAAGTCGTATTATCCTTATAATTAAGGGATTTGACTTAAAAATGGGTATCTTAACATGAAAGAAAAAATTTATAGGCTAAGGTCAACTTGACTTTAATAATCAGAAAAATTCTTTAAATTTAATGAAATTGTCTTTAAATTTGTTGTCTTTTTGCATCTTGACTACAAAGCAAAAAATCGTTCAAATATAGGACATGTTTTTCAACACTTTATTTTAAAGACGTTCTTTAATTGAAACATAGCATAATTTCTACTGGAAGTCGAGTCATAATTTGGAAAATAAAGTTGCCGTTAACTCGTTTTTAAAGGACTTTGATAGCATATGAAGAAAAAAAGCTGAGAAAGCGAAAAATTATAATTTGCTTCCTAGAAGCAAGTACACAAAACCTAAATTTAAAAGAGAATTGTGTCTTAAAAGTATCCTTACTTGTATTCTCCGCTTCTTTGGCTCGGAATCAATACGAAATATTTTTTTTCAGTGCACGTATGACTAACTCACAATTTAGAAAACCGTGTTAAGAAGTTTTAAAGATACCACAACCCAAGTTATTCAATTGTGGATGACAGTCTTTCGTAGAAGTACGCAGTCCCATGGTGGAGGGTGCATAAGATTCGGCCTGGCCGTAAGTTCGGCCGGATATACTTGTTATACCCTAAACCACATAGTGGTCAGGGTATATTAACTTTGATCGGCAAAAAAATATGTCTGCCAGAAATATTGATTTTAGACCCCATAAAATATATACCGATAGACTCAGAATCACCTCCTGAGTCGATCTAGAGCTTGGTGTCCGTCCTTCCGTCTGTCCATGTGTATGTTGTTCACATGATTCCGGACGCAATTATTAACCGATTTGGATGAATTTTGGTACAGGATGTTTTTTGAGCTAAGGCGAACGTTATTGAATTTGGAAATCGGATCAAATTTAGATAAAGCTCCCATATATATGTATCGCACGATTTGGACAAATGGAGTCACGTTGCGCTTTGTACATAGTAAAGTTTTTCATTACCCTTTGAGTCTGCAAAATTTCATCGCCATATATATGTATCGCCCGATTTTCCCAAGTTTGGCCGTAAAACCCTTACTTATCAACCGATCGTAAACAAGGTTAGCTAAATGTAATCTTCTATAGCACTAACTGTATGTGCAAAATTTCATCGAATTCGGTTCAAATTTAGATATAGTTCCCATATATATGTATCGCCCGATTTTGAAAAATTTGCCCCTAATAACGTTATTTTTACATAGGGGCCTCATTTATTAACTGATCGTACTCAAAATTGTACACAAGGTAACCCTCCCACGGTATCACTTATACCTGCAAAATATTCTTATACAAAGTGGTTCAGATTTAAACCGATCCCCCCATATAAACCGATCTCCAGATTTTGGCTTCCGGAGCCTCTAAAAAAAGCAAATTTTATCCGATCCGCCTGAAATTTGGTACATGGTATAAAGTATATGGTCCTCTAACAAACATACAAAAATTGGTGCATATCGGTTCATAATTATATATAGCCCCATATAAAGCGATCCCCAGATTTGTCCTCCGGAGCCTCTTAGAGGAACAAAATTCATCCGATCCGGATGAAATTTGATACGTGGTGTTAGTACAACCTCTAACAACCATGCAAAAATTGGTAAATATCGGTCCATAATTGTATATAGCCCCCATATAAACCGTTTCCCAAATTTGATCTCCGGAGCCTCCGGTTGAAATTTGGAACATGGTTTTAGTATGTGGTATCTAATAAACACAAAAGAAGTGGTCCATATATATATATATATATATATATATATATATATATATATATATATATATATATATATATATATATATATATATATATATATATATATATATATATATATATATATATATATATATATATATATATATATATATATATATATATATATATATATATATATATATATATATATATATATATATATATATATATATATATATATATATATATATATATATAGACCCCATATAAATCGATCCCTAAGATTTGACCTCCGGAACCTCTTGGAGAATCAAAATTCATCCGATTCGGTTGAAATTTGGTTGGTAAGTTGTGTTAGTATATGGTCTCTAACAACCATGCGAAAATTGGTCCATATTGGTCCATAGTTATATAAAGCCCCCATATAAACTAGAGGTGTGCGCGTGACACGAAATTATCGTAACACGCGTGATTCACGCGTGAATCACGTGAGTCGTGAATAAAATCTGAAGCAACTCTCGTGAATGTGCGTAAATGGGACTAAAACAAATATGTCGTGCGTGAGTGATAAAATCGGTTCGTGAATGTGCGACAATAAAATTTCTGCAAAATCACGCTCACGAAAAAATCAAGATTTAATTCTTACTCGTGTGTTAACTGAAATTAATTTAGCTGTCGCACTATATTTTATTTATGAATTTTGTTACCCTTGTCGTGAGTCTGGAATTTGTCGTGAGTCACGTGAATTGTCGTGAATCGTGCGTGAACGTGAGTCTGTAAAAGTACTTCGTGCGTGAGCGTGCGTGATTAGTGCTTTTCATTTCGTGAATGTGCGTGACTGTGAGTGGGTACGATACTTATCGTGCGTGAATAAATATTTGACTTCGTGAATGTTCGTGAGTGTGAGTGAAATTTCACTCACGCGCACACCTCTAATATAAACCGATCCCCAGACTTGTCCTCCGGAGCCTCTTAGAGGAGTAAAATTCATCCGATCCGGTTGAAATTTGGTACGTGGTGTTAGTACATGGTCTCTAACAACCATGCAAAAATTGGTAAATATGGGTCCATAATTGTATATAGCCCCCACATAAACCGTTTCCCAAATTTGATCTCCGGAGCCTCTTGGAGGAGCAAAATTCATCCGATCCGGTTGAAGTTTGGAACATGGTGTTAGTATATGGCCGCTAATAACCATGCCAAAATTGGTCCATATCGATCTATGGTTATAGATAGCCGATCCTCAATCACAGAAAAATTGGTCCATATCGATTCATAATCATGGTTGCCACTCGAGCCAAAAATAATCTATCAAAATTATATTTCTGTAGAAAATTTTGTCAAAATTTTATTTCTTTATAAAATTTTGCCAAAATTTTATTTCTATTGAAAATGTTGCTAAAATTTTATTCATTTTATTAGTGGCATACTAACTCTTTAGGTGCAAAATAAACTATAGCTCCTAATATTAGACATTTCTGCTCAGATTGTGACAAGACTCCCATAAACATGTACCCCACTTTATGTTCTTACATATGGAAATCTCCAAAACCTTTACCAATGATACCCCAAAACCTATACCAATGATACTCCACAAATTCTTATATTTACTAATTCAGTAGGGGTGGCTTTCTACTTTACTCACGACTTTCTACTTTATTCACTTGTTTTTGTTACACTTTTATTTTCTTATCAACTAACTTTTACAAATTGAAAAACTTCTTCGCTTCCACCAGGGGTTGAACATGGGTCTGTTGGTACCATAACATAACGCCTTAGCACACTCAGCCACAAACGCCATGGCACACGACGTATCAAAGCGTCTATTCTGATATGAACCTAATATGACACCTAACTACTGACACCCTGGTTCAAATCTCACCAAATTTGTTACACCCTCCACTATAGGATAGGGGGTGTATTAACTTTGCCATTCCGTTTGTAACACTTCGAAATATTAAGACCCAGTAAAGTTTATATATTCTGGGTCGTGGTGAAATTCTGAGTCCATTTAGCCACGTTGAAATCACACTAACTTCCGACCGAAATAAGCTATCGACTTGAAACTTGGCACAAGTAGTTATTATTAATGTAGGTCAGGTGGTATTGCAAATAGGCCATGTCGGATCACTTTTACGTATAGCCCCCATATAAACCTACCCCAGATTTGTCTTGCGGATCCTCTTAGAGAAGAAAATTTCATCCGTTTCGGTTGAAATTTGGTACGTAATATAAAGGGTGATACGGTCAAAATTTGGTCTAGGGAAAACGCGTGTAAATCGGTGAAATCGTTTATTTAAAAAATCAAATTAAATTTCTTTTTCAAGTTGAATTAGTATAAAATTCAGGAAAAATATTCAGTTAGGCTTTCGCTTTTCCAAATCCGAATCGCCGGGCCTCACGCTTGACACCTGCCATCAGATTTTGTACAGCCACCTTGTCCACCTTCTTCGCCCCAGAAAGCCAGTTTGCCTTAAACTGCTGCTCGTCCTTAGCAGCTTTTTGGTCTTCTTTAGGTTCCGCTTGACAATAGCCCAGTATTTCTCAATTGGGCGGAGTTCTGGCGTGTTGGGAGGGTTCTTGTCCTTGGGAACCACCTGCACGTTGTTGGCGGCGTACCACTCCATGGCCTTTTTACCGTAATGGCAAGATGCCAAATCCGGCCAAAACAGTACGGAACAACCGTGTTTCTTCAGGAAAGGCAGCAGACGTTTATTCAAACACTCTTTCACGTAAATTTCTTGGTTGACAGTCCCGGAAGCTATGAAAATGCATGTACAGATGACTTGCCAAACCAGATATTTCTTTGCGAACTTTGACAGTTTTATGTGCTTGAAAATATCTGCTACCTTTCCCCTTCCTTTTGCCGTATAAAACTCCTGTCCTGGAAGCTGCTTGTAGTCGGCTTTGACGTAGGTTTCGTCGTCCATCACCACGCAGTCAAACTTCGTCAGCATCGTCGTGTACAGCCTCCGGGATCACGCTTTGGCCGTCGTATTTTGTTTATCATCGCGATTTGGAGTCACTACCTTCTTGTAAGTCGATAGTCCGGCTCGTTTTTTGGCTGGATGCACGGTTGTAGACGATACACCCAGCTTATTTGCGGCATCTCGGAGAGAGAGGTTAAGGTTTCGCTTGAAACTACCGGCAACTCTCTTTGTCGTCTCAGCGGCTTTCGGTTTTCGATTTCCCCCCGATCCAGACTTCCTGGCTGTCCACAAACGTTCCTCAAACACTTTAATTACATTTGTAACGGTTGATTTGGCAACTTTTAGCGATTTTGCCAGCTTTGCGTGCGAGTAGCTCCGATTTTCGCGATGCGCGAGCAAAATTTTGATACGCTGCTCTTGTTGCTTGGACGGCATTTTGACAACTGAAGAGTGAATTCCAAAATCAAAATAGGAGCAACATTCTACACACACACACCTTCAAAATGAGGGGTGTTCAGGTTTTTTAAATGCAAAATTGAAAGAAATACGTCAAGTTTATATTGACCAAATTTTGACCGTATCACCTTGTAAGTAAATGGTCTCTAACAACCATGCAAAAATTGGTCCATATCGGTTCAAGATTATGTTATATATAGCCCCCATATATACCTATCCCCTGATTTGACCACCGGAGCCTCTTGGAGGGGCAAAGGTCATCCGATTCGGTTGAAATTTGGTATGTAGTGTTAGTATATGGTTTCCAATAACCATGCAAAAATTGGTCCATATCGGTACAATTTAGAGGACGATGTTAAGAAGTTTTTAGATATATTGCCATCTGTAAGTATTACCACAATCCAAGTAATTTCATTGTGAATGGCGGTCTTTAGTAGAAGTTTCTAAGCAATCCATGGTGGAGGGTACATAGGATTCGGCCTGGCCGAACTTACTTACATATATACCTGTTTTCTTCACTTTAAGGACATTTTCTCTTCTATGAGAGGTTGTAGTTAAAAAGTATATATTTTTTCCTGCTTTTAACAACGCTTTGTGGAAATCTCAAAATGTGTGCTATGATTTATTTCATGTTTCGCACGTGTTAGTTTATTCTTCCTATATAACAGTTTACTTATTTTCGGTGTATGTCAAAACATCGATCGATATGTACAAAGTCAGCATAACTCTTTATGAACCTAGACTACCTTCATGTCAAGCATGTATGATGAAAATTCCATTCCCTCATGAAGTCAAATCGGTGGATCGGTTTATATGGGGCTATATCAAAATGTGAACCGATATATGGTATACCAAATTCAGTACGGGTCTAAATGGATCTAAACTGAAAATCGGAAACTATATGATTAAGAAATCAAAAGATGTATGGGGTCTAGTATATTGAAACTTGGGTCAAAATAGGACATTTTCGAAATTGACACTCAGATAAAAGTTTGCGAAAAATTACAGCACAATAGCTTCATTATTGAAGGCTGTAGCGTGAGAACAACAGACAGACAAATAGGCGGACATTATATGGTCGAAGAATTTGTCCCCACCACTTTATATAGTCAGAAATCGGTACTTTGATGTGTTACAAACGGTATAACAAAATCTATCCCCATCCCCATCAATAGTTTATGTGGCAAGGATACCTTTACTTTTGCTGATCACTGTATTTGAGAATTTATGCAAGTGTAACTGACCCATACGTCTATAACTTTAATACTTGATCTGGGTGAACGAAAAATGCTGCGTTCATAATTTTGTGACATTCTGAAGCGCCGACATATCAAACGATATCAAGCTGTGTGCCACAAATGATTTAAATCAACATGAAGTTGCAATAAAAACGACAAAAATATAACCAAAACTAAAAGTTGGCAAAATCTAATGAAAATACGTCCTTTTTTCATTAAAAAAGTTTGAACTATTTTCATTTTGAATATGACAGTATGCATGTGTGTGTTTATATGTATGAATGTATGTATATGCACAAGAAAGTTACATATTAAATCGCTTATAGTTTTCATAAAAAAATTTACACTTTATTGGCTTGAAAAGTGTTACATGACTAGAATACGAATTTGTATAAACTAAAGAAAACAAAATGTAATCATAATTTATGGACTTTTTCTCAAACCGTTTAAATAACTTTTGATTTCTGGCATTCAATTAGGTAAAATAAAACAAGAATTTTATCTGCCCTCCACCATTGAGTGCGTATAAAAACTGTCATCCACAATCGAATTACTTCGGTTGTGGTAAATGTTGCCGATGGCAAGGTATCTTAAAATTTCTTCGTATTGTCTTCTTACTTTTATTTAAATATAAGAAGGGGAGAAAATCTAATTTCGGGCGGGGCCGGCAAAAATGCATGTATGATTTATCGGACGATACATATGTATAAGAACTGTAGGTAAATTTTAGACATTTGTACAATTTTGGCTACTCAGCCGATGTGAAAATGATATGGGCTAGATCTCGCCAAGATAGGTTGTCAATTGCGGGATTTAAGACAATATTTGGATAAATCGGCCGATATGTATAGAAGTCGGAGATTTAACTTAACCGATTCTGTGGAAATTATGCAATTGCGGTGTGTAGGATAAGACTACAATATGGGTATTCTGGCTATATTTGTCAAAATCGGAAGAACGTATATATGGGAGCTATATCTAAATCTTAACCGATTTGAACCAAACTGGCACACATTGCTCAAAAAAATTAAACTCTCAGTGCAAAATTTCAAATAATTAGGCTGTGGTCATAAGAATCTATATTGGGCGTACGATATATCTTAATCTGAACCGATTTCAACCATATTATCAGTTGTAGTCTTTGTGCAAAATTTGAAGCAAACCATGGTGAAACTCTGACCTCTGGGGACATACACCCAGAAAAAAGTGACCCCTTCTTTAAGTTAAAATGAACTAATTGTGAAGAAAGTTGAACTTCGTATAGCGCCAAAGACATTTTTTTGAACTATGTGATTTTCGGTGAAATTAGGGAGAATGCATTCCATATATTAGTTAACATTTTCCTATATTTATGTACCACTATACTACAGAATGAAAAGATTTAACTGAATTGAATTCATATATGGAATGATTTTATTGAATTTTTTTCATTCATTGGGACAAATCTTATATATTTGTGGTAAACCTTTTACTTCAAAATTAGAACTGCTTATCTTCGTTTTTTATTAAATATAGTTATTAAGAATCAACAGCATCCAAATATTAGTTTATTATTCCACTATTTCCAATTTCCATGTAATGTCATCAACTGTAAAACGCATTTTTCCTTCTTCTACCTTTCACTTTTAATACGTTTCTGCGTAACGTGTTTTGTCCTACTTTTACAATTTCAATACCTACAAATATAAAAAATCATAAACCAATTTGTTCACAAATGGTTAGCGTCACTGAATGTTACCTGTTAATTGAAGATTCCAAAATGAAGACGAATGAAGGGGTAGTTATTCTGTTTTCTTTCTTTATACACCATCACGAACATAATTTTTCCTCACTAATTTAAAATAACGAATATTTTATATATTTTATTTGTTATTTATTATATTATTTTACTATATTATTTTTTAACAATCCCTCCGTATACCATAACAACGCGATTCCAACTAAAAAACAACCCACGCGCAAACATACATACATCGATGACAGTTATCGATTACAGGTAGGTAAAAGAAATAGAGGAAAATTTCCTATATTCTAACAAGTGTGTTTCCTTAAGTTTTGTAAGGATTGAATACTTCTTAGTACGAATGAACTAAACTATTTTTCTATGCCAAGTGTTATTCATATGATTGATAAGCTTTCTATAATAAAGGAAGTTAGAATTATAATTTTATAAGAAATTTTACTAAATTTGAGGAAACTTGGTTTTAGTACGGTTTTTGTATATTTTTACGAATGCTTTGTTATCAGTGAATAAAATTTTCTTTTTCAGTAGGAAATTCTTTAACCCAGCGAAGAAAACAGTATTAGTAAAATTCCATGCCTTATTCTAGTTAATGAACTATTCTTAACTGCTTTCAGTTTAGGATTGGTTTTACTGAAGCAAGTAAATTTTATTATTTTAAACAAAAATTTAACTTAATGGAAATAAATTGGGTAAACTAAATTGATGAACATTTTTTCCTTCAGTTCCGAAGGCACTTTCGCGCATTTCGAGCGATTGACTGCTATTTTGCCAGTTTTCCAAGACTCACAAAATATTCAGATGTATACATCGGTTAATAAACAAGGCAATTATGACCAGATCAATGATAACTATATATGACAGCTATATCTATAGAACGATTTTTATACCCCCCATCATAGGATGGGGTATATTAACTTTGTCATTCCGTTTCTAACACATCGAAATATTGCTCTAAGACCCCATAAAGTATATATATTCTGGGTCGTGGTGAAATTCTGAGTCGATCTAAGCATGTCCGTCCGTCCGTCCGTCCGTCCGACCGTCCGTCCGTCTGTTGAAATCACGCTAACTTCCGAACGAAACAAGCTATCGACTTGAAACTTGGCACAAGTCGTTGTTATCGATGTAGGTCGGATGGTATTGAAAATGGACCATATCGGTCCACTTTTACGTATAGCCCCCATATAAAGGGACCCTCAGATTTGGCTTGTGGAGCCTCTAACAGAAGCATATTTCATCCGATCGGGCTGAAATTTGGTACATAGTGTTGGTATATGGTCTCTAATAACCATGCAAAAATTGGTCCACATCGGTCCATAATTATATATAGCCCCCATATAAACCGATCCCCAGATTTGGCTTGCGGAGCCTGAAAAAGAAGAAAATTTCATCCGATCCGGCTAAAATTTGGTATATGGTCTCTAACAACCATGCAAAAATTGGTCCATATCGGTCGATAATTATATATAGCCCCCATATAAGCCGATCTCCAGATCTGGCTTGTGGAGCCTCTAAGAGAAGCATGTTTCATCCGATCCGGCTGAAATTTGGTACATGGTGTTGGTATATGGTCTCTAACAATCATGCAAAAATTGGTCCACATCGGTCCATAATTATATATAGCCCCCATATAAACCGATCCCCAGATTTGGCTTGCGGAGCCTCCAAGAAAGGCAGATTTCATCCGATCCGGCTGAAATTCGGTACATGATGTTGGTATATGGTCTCTAAACACCGTGGAAAAATTGGTCCACATCGGTCCATAATTATATATAGCGCCCATATAAACCGATCCCCAGATTTGGGTTCCGGAGCCTCAAAGAGAAGCAAATTTCATCCAATCCGGCTAAAATTTGGTACATGATGTTGGTATATGGTCTCTAACAACCATGCAAAAATTGGTCCATATCGGTCGATAATTATATATAGCCCCCATATAAACCGATCCCCAGATTTGGCTTGCGGAGCCTCCAAGAGAAGCAAATTTCATCCGATCCGGCTGAAATTCGGTACATGATGTTGGTATATGGTCTCTAAAAACCGTGCAAAAATTGGTCCACATCGGTCCATAATTATATATAGCGCCCATATAAACCGATCCCCAGATTTGGGTTCCGGAGCCTCAAAGAGACGCAAATTTCATCCAATCCGCCTGAAATTTGGTACATCATATTGGTATATGGTCTCTAACAACCATGCAAAAATTGGTCCATATCGGTCGATAATTATATATAGCCCCCATATAAACCGATCCCCAGATTTGGCTTGCGGAGCCTCCAAGAGAAGCAAATTTCATCCGATCCGGCTGAAATTCGGTACATGATATTGGTATATGGTCTCTAAAAACCGTGCAAAAATTGGTACACATCGGTTCATAATTATATATAGCCCCCATATAAACCGATCCCCAGATTTGGTTTGCGAAGTCTGCAAGAGAAACAAATTTCATCCAATCCGGTTGTAATTTGGAACATGGTGTTAGTATATGATCTTTACCAAGTGTGCCAGAATTTGTCCATATCGGTCCATAATTATATAGCCCCCATATAAAACGTTAGCCAGATTTGACCTCCGGAGCCTCTTGGAGGAGCAAAATTCATTCGATCCGGTTAAAATTAGGAACGTGTTGTTAGTATATGGTCGCTAACAACTATACCAAAATTGGTCCAATCACACAAAAATTGGTCCATATCGGTTCATAATCATGGTTGCCACTAGAGCCAAAAATAGTCTACCATTTTGTCAAAATTTTATTTCTAGAGAAAATTTTGTTAAAATTTTATTCGGTTCATAATAACATTTTCATCATTGTCAAAATTTTATTTCTATAGAAAATTTTGTTCAAATTTTATTCGGTTCATAATCATGGTTGCCACTCGAGCCAAAAATAATCTACCAAGATTTTATTTCTATAGAAAATTTTGTCAAAAGTTTATTTCTATAGAAAATTTTGTGAAAATTTTATTTCTGTAGAAAATTTTGTCAAAATTTTATGTCTATTTTGTCAAACTGAATTATATACGTATTGGATCGATCTTTTTTTATTTAATATATTCCACGTATGGACTTATATACAAATTAGAAGATGGTGTTAGGAGGTTTTAAGATACCTTGCCATCGGTAAGCGTTACCGCAACTTAAGTAATTCGATTGTGGATGGCAGTGTTTAGAAGAAGTTTCTACGCAATCCACGATGGAGGGTACATAAGCTTCGGCCTGGCCGAACTTACGGCCGTATATACTTGTTTGCGATTGTCTTTGAGCCGAAATAAGACCCTATGCTAAATTTGAAGTTGATCGGATTTAAACTTCGAGCTGTACTTTGCACACAAAACAGAGAGACAGACGGGCATCGCTAAATCGACTCAGAATTTAATTATAATTAATTCGGTATACTAAAAGGTGGGTCTAAGACTGTTCCTTCTTGGCGTTAGAGACATATATAACATACACAAACTTAATATATCCTGTTCCACAGTAATGGAGAAGGATTTAAAAAGTGCTAAATCACTCTAAAGGTTTACATAAAGGGGGTTTTGTAAGTAATTATGCACCGATATGAATCAATTTTCGCATCGAAGTTAGAGCGCCAAATTTCAACCTGTTCGGATGAAATATGTTCTTCCATTATACTCCAGAATTCATATCTGGGGGTCGGTTTGCATGGACCCTAGCCCACTTCGCTGCGCCTTCCGAAGTATATTTGTAGGAAAATTTTGTGTTAACTTAGTCAGCCATATCCTTCGAGCTGAAAACAAATTCGAAAAGATTTGAATTCTTTCAAACAAATCGGACAACTTGCTTTTTCGTTTATACATAGAAATACGGCGGATATGCAGATGTAAAACGGTCCGCCTTAACAAATGTTGGAGAGAGGGTGTTCCATTTCCACTAATTTTTTTTTTAAATTATGTTCTGTATTCAAGTAGTTGGACAGTCTTCGAACTTTCTTGTGAATTTTAAGTGTGGTTTGTCAAGGAAGGGTATCCTTCTCCTCAACATACCGGAAAGTTAAGCATTATATTTCAACAACATACAAAGAATCGGTGTTTCCTGTCCAATAAATCGGAAAGATCAAAAGTACTTAAACAATTTACCACGTTAACATCTGTTAAAATGTTGGACACGGAGAACATGCCTTTCCCGAACATATTTACATCGAAAAATGATGCACCCTCTACGTTGTCTGCCAATTTCATGTAAATTTAAGTTTTTTACATACCAAATCTGGCAGAAGCCTGTGGAAATATTATAAACTTATGTACCGGGTTCCCATTTACGGACAACCCTCTACTTTAAATTTTCAAAAATCGGGCAAAGGGGAGCCCTCTCCCAACCTTCGCCCTACTCAGACCAGATATAGGAAAATCATATATCCAACGGTCCCTATAAATTCCAAGTCAACCGAAGTGAATAGCACCCTTAACCTTCCCTGAAAATTCTAAGAAAATCTAGATACTTCCCTTCATGTGTAGGGCAAGGAGAAAGTTCCCTCCCCGTCCAAATATCCAAACAACAAGTACACCATATTGATTTCATAACCTTCCCCCATTGCCTTTATAAATTTCAAGAAAACTAGAGAATTTTAGTTTTTTTCAGTTTTAGAGGAGATCCCCCCTCCGCTAACAAATATCCAAAAGTGATGTAGCGTATTTTGTGTAAATGTCCCAGAAAATGTTAAGCAAATTATAAGCTCAATTTTAAAAAAGCAGGGCAAGGCCCCCTTCCCGTCCAAATATCACAAAATCAGGCACCCAATATTAATTTCATAATCTCCCCACGTCCTCTGTAAATTTCAAGTAAATTTCTCTGTATGTACTTAAGGAGAAACGGATGACTTCCTATGTCAGTCGGAGGACTTTATTTTTGTTTTTATTGTACTTTAAAAAGTAGGGCAGAGGGGAGGTCCCCCTCCCCGACCAAATATCGAAATATGAAGTAGGCGTTTTTTGTCTAGACGCCCCCTTCAACCTTCCCTGAGAATTTCAAACAAATCGGATAATATTGTTCCAAGTTTCAAAACGTCGGGCAGGGGGAGGTCCCTCTCCCCGTCCACATATGAACACATCAGGTACCCCATATTAATTTCATAACCTCACCGCACGTTCTCTGTAAATCTCAGATAAATTAGAGAATTTTAGTTTTTTCACTGTACTTTAAAAAAAGTCGGACCAAGGGGAGGTCCTCCTCCGCGGTCAAATATTAAAAAAAGTAGCGGATCTTTGTCTAGATGCCAACCCCTTCAATGAAAATTCCAAACAAATCGATCAACTTTGGTCCAATTTTCAAAAAGTCGGACAAAGGGGAGGTCCCCATTCGCGACCAAGTATCAAAAAATGAGGTACCCTCTCTGCAATTTTCAAGTAAATCGGTTCAGCCGTTTCCGAGCTTACCCGAAACATACAAGCAAACAAATAAACAAACATACTTTGGATTTTATATATAGAAGATAGATAGATGAACCGATATGAACAAATTTTTGCATGATTATTAGAAAGCATATACTGACATCTCGGATTTCAACCGGGTCAGATGAAATTTACTCCTCCAAGAAGTTCCGGATGTCAAAACTGGGAATCGGTTTATATGTGGGCTATATATAATTAACGACCAATATGAATGAATTTTTGCGTGGTTTTAACAGGGAATAGAATACCATCGCGTACCAAATTTTTAACTGATCGAATGAATCTTACTCCTTCAAGATCGAAGACCGGTCTATATGGAGGCTTTACCAAATGGACCAGCGTTGCCAATTTAGCTTTTTTCCCGCTAGATTTGGCTTTTTTTGAAGACGTTTAGCGGGAAAAAATGCATTTAGCTTTTAGCTTTTTTTCTGGCTTTTTTCAAGACCCTTTTAGCTATTTTTGGCTTTTTTATTTTCGACATGTTCCTATTGAAATATGAAATAATTCGAAGCTCAATTGAAGCATTAATAATTATTCCAGCCATTATCCGGGCATTTTTGGAGCAAATACACCTTGTTGTAAAGTTTTTTCCTCGTATTCGCAAAAAATTATCGTAAACTTTAAATCTACTATTACCATACAAATTCCTTATATAAACTGTCAGTAAATTATTAGGAATATTAGCATTTGACTCGTTTATCCTTTTTATGTTATTATAATATTCTAAATTTATTATGATATTACTAAACTAAAATAGTAGATGTGAATTGCTTTGTACACTAAAAAAACATTGTCGTGAGGCCAAAGATTTCATGTCCTTAAAATACGTCCGCGAATTTTGGTTATAATAGCATTTGTGAATTTCATGTCCTTAAAATACGAACGCGAATTTTGGTTATAATAGCATTTGTGAATTTCTCTTATATAAACTTTTTTCCTTGTCCAAAAGCCGATAAAGTCGTTTTGTCCTTATAGTTAATTGATTTAACTTAAAAGTGCGTATCTTTACATGAAAGAAGGCTAGGGTCAATTCTAAAAAATTCTTAAAATTAATGAAATAGTCTTTAAATTTGTGGAGTTTTTGTATCTTGACCACAAACCAAAATAGGGCTCAAAAATAGAAGAGGGTTTTCAACATTTTATTTTAAAAACGTATACATAGAATAATTTCTACTTAGAGTCTGAATTTGGAAATTTAAGTTTTCGTTAGCACGTTTTTAAAGCACTGTGGTAGTTCATGAATAAAAAGCTGAAAAAACGAATAAGTTCAAATTTGACTCGGAATCAATACCAAAATCATTAGTGTTCAAAATCTTTGGAACCGAACATAGAAATAATATAATAATAATAAATAAAATAATAATAATAAAGTTTTGAATGTGGTATTATTTTTTTAACATTAAAATATGCAATAAAAAAATTCGTAGTGATAGGATCAAAAAATCTGCTATTTATTAAAGGAATGGATTTACATTTACGAAAATTGGACAACAATAGGTTTGTAGGGAAATTTTTGAATAAAAGTTATTCAGTATAAACTTGCAAGATAGTTAGAATGGGTTTTATTCTCTTGGGAAATATTAGGAGAAGTGTACTCGTTCACGAATTTATCATTAATTCAGTTAAAATGAAATATGTTGATATTTTCGAATGCAGTTCTATGTGACATTGTGCAATATATCGCACATTTGACTTGTTGATGATTAACCAGCTGATAATTGCAAGTTTACTGGGAAAAATGTTTTTACTAGGAAATATAAACGAAGGACTTCCAGTAAAAATTTGTGATAGTAATCCAAATGTATCGAGTACGCAAACAGAGCTAATATGACTTAGATTTTCTTACGGTCTCACAGAAATGGAAATAAAATGAATACAATTAAAATAATATGCATTTTAAGTGAAATAAAGCCTTTAAATTTGTTAAGTTTCAATCAAAAACGTGACTTTTGATACAAAAAAATTTAGCTTTTTTTCTAGCTATTTTTTTAAATTTTTTTAGCTTTTTTTTTGGCTAGTTTTTTGGACAAATCTGGCGGTTTTTTGTGAAACAATGAAATGGACCGATAAATAATAAATCCGATAAAGGTTTTCATTTTACCTCTAGATATCGGTAGTTTTGTGGTTTCTAGAAGCCAAAGAAGTGTAATCGGGATATATAGCAAAGCATGAGTCGATACACACCATATTCGATACACCTATTCGTGGTTCGGAAATACCTCTAAATTCTTAATTTCAGGCAAATCGGATAAAAACTACTATTTCTAGAAGCCCAAGAAGTCAAATCGGAAGATTGGTGTTTATGGAAAACCATGGACCCAAACACACCATATTCAGCACTCCAATCTGTGGTTCCAAAATACATCTAGATTTTCATTTTCGGGAAAATCGGGTAAAAAGTACGGCTTCTAGAAGCTAGGGGTGTTGGTTGGTTAATCACTCTCACACATACTCACGTCGCTGTCATCAGCGTGATTGACGACTGAAAAATATGACTACAATATCTAAATTTAAACTAAGGAACTCAAACGGTGTTGGTTTCCCTGTGAAGTAAAATTTCTTTACCACTTAATCCACATCATTCATAGAATATTCATCACATTGCCACAACTTAATCATTTAGATGATGAATTTACAAGGTTTTTGACCTTGATAGCCCTCATATTACAATAGAAAAACCTGTAATCTTTTGCAAAGTCCATTAATCCTCAAACATATATATATTTATACATGTGATACCTGAATACTTAATTAATTGTATTAGGATAAAGTTTATCAACATAAGCAAAAACCCCACAACTAACACTACCATACACAGAGTGGGAGACAGAGAGGGGGACGGATAGCCATCAACAAGTACCAAACTAACAAATTCGAAAACATACCACAATTAATCAAAAACGACTACAATCATAGTAAATGCTATAGCTAAATACAGTGTAAACATTTTTTTGGACATAAAACTCCAACAAAAATAGAATGCCACAACAATACTTGAGGATGACAACTTAGTCAGCACTTGGTCGCTTACCTGTGCCTCAGTAAAGGGAAGGATGTTTGCAATGACGTTTCCATCCCCCCCTCCCACACACAATACGTCACACAATACAAACATAGACTTTTGTGTTACCGTGTCCGTGGCCTAAATCTATTTGGGGCCCTTCTTAGTAAAGGAAGAGCAAAGGAATCACTTGACACATAACTTAAATAGGTTTGGATAGCTTCTTTCCGACTATTGATATCTTTTTCAATGACCAACTGACCACAAATACAATAAAGTGAACAAAATAGACAACCTAACTGACATTAATTGAAGAAATACCAAGAAACACAGCCAACAACCACACAAACACACACACACATATGTACATTGATTTAGCCTTTATAGGCGCACAGTGGAGAAATACAGCATAGGACCAAATATCGACACAAAGGAAGGAATCTTGGAATTTTAAATCACTAAAACTTTCCCTTTAATAGAAACATCGGTTCGACATAAATGGTTTTAACGTAGAAAGATTATGCAAACCCAATTTTAGGACATGTAATTTTGATTCTGGTTTTGGCAGCCCGCAATTGTATATCCTCCACCACTACAAGGGTACAGGGTATAATAAGTTTGTGCATTTGTATGTAACGCCAAGAAGTACCAAACTGAGACCCATCTTTTAGCATCTGTCTGTCTGTTCATGTGATTTTGTGTGCTGCTCACTTCTAATACATATGTATCGCCCTATAAGTCATAAATACACTTTTGTTTAATTGCAAAAAATGGTTCTAGTTTTATATTTCTCATATATTTAACTACCATTAAGTATCGTCCCAGGGCGATTTAAGTTTTAAGTCTAGAGATTTTGTAGAAGTATACAAAATTTTGTCCAAATCGGTCCATATTGAAATATTTGTATATGGGAATATACCATAAATCATTATATAGCTCTCAACAAAATTGAAAGATATAAGATGTTATCAATCATTTTGGTACACATCGTCATGAAGGGGATAATATAGTGGGTCCTGCCTGACTTCATACCTTGCTTGTTTCAGGCTCACTTACACTATTCAGGCCCATTGTGATACCACATTAACTAAAAATATCTATTAGATACAAGTAAGTAAAGTAGAAATTCGTTCGGGGCTCCGACTATATCACATCCTAATGAATTAGTAAACATAAGCATTTGTGAGGTATCATTGGTATAAGCCATAAACCATATTTCCATATTTAAGAACCCAGCAAGAAAAGATCTTTCAAAAAAGTAGGTTGTATCCCCAATTTGTGATCCGGAAGTAGTGAAAACTCGGATAATCTCCAATGAATTTTATATGGGCTTGTCATAGGACGGAAGTACTCCGAAACCTACTTGTCCATCAAATTTGGAACCATCGATGTAGAGATCTACATGACGTTTATTCTACATAATCTTCTGTGTGCACCACGCCTCACTGTTGGGAATTAGAGTTTCAAACTTTTTGTCGAAAAGCGTTTGGTACACCTGGCATTATTTTGAGAACCGAACTGTGACCATACCTTTTTTTCGACCACAGCGACAGCTCGTGCAACCGTACAGCCGTTTTTGCAGCTGACTGTTTGGCCAAAATGTCTAAAGGCAATAGATGCATTAAGTGCGGCTACCAGACTACAACACCATATAGCATTGAAAGCCTAACAACTGCCGTGTTTAGCCAATGAACAATTTTCGGTTTTAGTCCCCACTTACTGCCCAAAATAACGCCCAGGTATTTTGCACACCCACCAAAGAGAATTTCAATACCCCCTAAGGGTATAGGATTAACCGTGGGAATTTTACGATCTTTGCAGGATTTACCCCAATATCATTATCTTTCGCCCGTTTCCCAGTCATCTGGAGAGCTCTTTGTATAATATATCTAATTGTGGATGGGAATTTTCCCCTGACTTTTAGAGCCACGTCATCTGCATATGTCACCACTGTTATTCTTTCTTTTTATAGGAAACCAGAAGATTGTTTATAGAAACATTCCAAAGAAGAAGTTACAGAACTCCTAATTGTGGAGTGCCTCTGCTTACATACCTTTGTATGTTTGCTTGTGCTATTGTGGCTGAAATACGTCGCTTCATTAGAAGTTCGTCTAACAGCCAAAGAATTCCTTCATCAGCACTGAGAGCTGATGTTAATAACGAATTCGCGATAAATGTCTAGAAAAGCCACAATTGTATATTCTTTTACAGATAGTGAGTTTTCAATAAAGCTGACTAGTTCATGCAATGCAGTCTCAGTAGACGTAATCTTCAAGTAAAAATGTTGTCGTTTTGACAGCAACCTTGAATTAATGCTAGTTCTAAGATTAAAATCTATTAGCCTCTTATAAGAAGAAATAACGTTAAGCTGGTTGGTCGGAAATCTCTTGCACTCGAGTGAAAGGATTTTCCCGCTCTAGGGATGAGAACGGCTGTTGTGTCTCCTGGAGTATATGCTAAATTGATACAGCACTTATATATCGTGGAAAATAAAGGGATTCCATCAGATTCGAGGGACTTAAACGACCAAAACAATTTAAAGCCAACATTATTCTAGATTCCGATAATATTTTCCCGACAGGTAATGACTTTGAGCATATATGATACTGTAAGAAGATGGTTCAGCCTGGAAAATTATTAACGACAAATTTCTTAAAAATAAATAAATTCAATAAAAGACAGTTCATAGTTTTTACTTTTTTATACCCTCCACCATAGGATGGGGGATATTAACTTTGTCATTCCGTTTGTAACACATCGAAATATTGCTCTAAGACCCCATAAAGTATATATATTCTGGGTCGTGGTGAAATTCGTAATCGATCTAAGCATGTCCGTCCGTCCGTCTGTTGAAATCACGCTAACTTCCGAGCGAAACAAGCTATCGACTTGAAACTTGGCACAAGTAGTTGTTATTGATGTAGGTCGGATGGTGTTGAAAATATCGGACCACTTTTACGTATAGCCCCCATATAAACCGACGCTCAGATTTGGCCTCTTGGAGGAGCAAAATTCATCCGATCCGCTAGAAATTTGGTACAACCATGCCAAAAATTGGTCCACATCGGTCCATAATTATATATAGCCCCCATATAAACCGATCCCCAGATTTGGCTTGTGGAGCCTCTAAGAGAAGCAAATTTTATCCGATCCGACTGAAATTTGGTACATGGTGCTAGTATATGGTCTTTAACAAACATGCAAACATTGGTCCACCTCGGTCCATAATTATATATAGCGCCCATATAAACCGATCCCCAAATTTGACCTCCGGAACCCTTTGGAAGAGCAAAATTCACCAGATCCGGTTGAAATTTGGTACGTGGTGTTAGTATATGGTCTCTAACAGCCATGCAAAAATTGGTCCATACCGGTCTTAATTATATATAAACCCCATTTAAACCAATCCCCAGATTTGACCCGGAGCTATTGCAGGAGCAAAATTCATCCGACTCGGTTGAAATTTGGTACGTGGTGAAATTTGGTACTAGTATACGACCGCTAAGAGCCATGCAAAAATTGGTCCATATCGGTCTATAGTTATATATAGTCGATCCCAAAAATTCTATAGGAAATTTTGTCAAAATTTTATTACTATAGAAAATTTTGTCAATATTTTATTTCTATAGAAAATTTTGTCAAAATGTTATTTTTGTCAAAATTTTATTTCTATAGAAAATTTTGTCAAACTGAATTATTTACGTATTTAATCGGTGTTTAATATATACCCCGTATGGACTAACTTACAATTGAGAACACGGTGTTAAGAAGTTTTAAAATACATTTCCATCGGCAAGTGTTACCGCAAGCGAAGTAATTGGATTGTGGATGACTGTACAAGTTTCCATGCAATCCATGGTGGAGGATACATAAGATTCGGCCTGGCCGAACTTACGGCCGTATATACTTGTTTTCATTTAGCCAACACAAACAAACTGGATACTATAAACACTATATCCCACATTTATGCTTCTCGAAATCCTAATATAGGAACTATTGGCTGTATTTACATTTATCTGGGCATAAAACGAAGAAGAAAACTACTAAAATAAATAAGAACATTGCCAACATACATCTCCGCAGAGAATTCTGACTATATGCTGGCCAAGTATGTTCGGCGACCGTAAAATAGACATATTGCCACAAATGAACTTTTGATCAATACGTTCAAATTTGTCTCGGAATTTTCACTGTTGACCTTTGTTTAGGTGTTGATTTTTTCCCTCCATTGGTGGCAGTTTTATACAGGTCAGTTGCAAGGTGACGATGCTTCTTCTTTATTGGTCAGCTTGGAAAATGCACTGAAGAAATATTGATTTACTATAAAATATTGTGGAACCCAATTTAAACAATATTAGGCACACTTTTTTTCAAATAAAGAAATACAGCATTCAAATATATGTTACAACAAACGTCGATATGACAAGAATATGTTAATTAAATATTTTTCGACCAATTCAAGCAAGTTTAGTAGACGTAGTTCATTTTTTCACTTGTTGAAGAAAATTTCGTAATACTGCTGAAGTATTTTTTGCTGGGTAGGATTCACTATTTTGGAGTATAGAAACAGCAATTTTCACTTGGCAGTCTAAAAAATTATTTTGGCCACATAAATGGACACTATATACTACTAATTTTAGTGTAGGTTTTGATATAGCTCCCATGTACTCGTAGACTGACAAAAATTACCTATTTCGATCAATAACGGTCCATTGTATAAATCTATGGAATTTATTTCTCAAATCACATGATAGGTGAAGGGTTTATTCCCTTTTCCAGATTCCTTCTAAAAATTAAGCAAAACTTTCGTCTACAAATGGGAAATCTAAATCTAAGATGCCATAAAGTATATATATTCTGCATGTCCATCCGTCCGTCGGACCCCGGATTTGGCTTGCGGAGCATTTTAGAGAAGCAAATTTCATCCGATTCGTTTGAAATTTGGTACGTGGTGTTAGTATATGGTTATTAACAAATATGCAAAAATTGGTCCATATCGGTTCATAATTATATATAGCCCCCATATAAACCGGTCCCCAGATTTGACCTCCGGAGCCTTTTGGAGAAGCAAAATTCATCCTATCTGGTTGAAATTTGGTACGCGGTGGTAATATATGATATTTTACAACCATGCTAAAAGTGGTCCATATCAGTCCATAATCATATAAAGCTCCCATATAAACCGATCCCGAGATTTGGTTTTGGAGCCTCTTGGAGGAGCAAATTTCATACGAGTCTGTTGAAATTTAGTACATTGTGCTAGTATATGGCCGTTAACAACCATGCCTAACTAGGTCCATATAGTTCTACAGTTATAAAGGGTGATTTGTTAAGAGCTTGATAACTTTTTAAAAAAAAAAACGCATAAAATTTGCAAAATCTCATCGGTTCTTTATTTGAAACGTTAGATTGGTCCATGACATTTACTTTTTGAAGATAATTTCATTTAAATGTTGACCGCGGCTGCGTCTTAGGTGGTCCATTCGGAAAGTCCAATTTTGGGCAACTTTTTCGAGCATTTCGGCCGGAATAGCCCGAATTTCTTCGGAAATGTTGTCTTCCAAAGCTGGAATAGTTGCTGGCTTATTTCTGTAGACTTTAGACTTTACGTAGCCCCACAAAAAATAGTCTAAAGGCGTCAAATCGCATGATCTTGGTGGCCAACTTACCGGTCCATTTCTTGAGATGAATTGTTCTCCGAAGTTTTCCCTCAAAATGGCCATAGAATCGCGAGCTGTGTGGCATGTAGCGCCATCTTGTTGAAACCACATGTCAACCAAGTTCAGTTCTTCCATTTTTGGCAACAAAAAGTTTGTTAGCATCGAACGATAGCGATCGCCATTCACCGTAACGTTGCGTCCAACAGCATCTTTGAAAAAATACGGTCCAATGATTCCACCAGCGTACAAACCACACCAAACAGTGCATTTTTCGGGATGCATGGGCAGTTCTTGAACGGCTTCTGCACCCTCAAAAAAAATCGCCTCTCTAACATATGTTCCAAACATATTTTGCAGGAAGCACATATATTATTGGATACTGCCGAAACATTAATATGTTTGTTTTATGTGAACATATAATATGTTTGGAAGCATTTTGAGCCCAAAAATATTATATGCTTGGAAGAATTTTCCCCAAAGAAGATTGTGCTCATTCCCTAACATAATTTTCACTTCCACGAAATTTTTTAGTTCTTGGCACCTTTTTCTGTAATACAAATAATGTTGAAGAAATTATTCAATTTTATAATTTTTTTAAATTTTACCTTTCGCCTGGACGGAGAATCGAACCGAGGACCATACAGTTTGTAAGCCAACACACTACCACTGAGCTACGTAGCTGTTATAGTCACCAGAAGACAAGTTACATTTATATTGCATAGTTTGCAGCGCCCACGAGCCCATGCAAACATAACATTATTTAACAGAAACATACATGTGTTGGCAACGTGGAGCAGTGGTTAGCATGTCTGCCGTACATGCAAAGGGTCGTGGGTTCAATCCCTGCTCCGACCAAACACCAATTTTTTTTTTAATTTACACATTTATATTTATACTATATTACATTTTTATAATGAAACTTCGAAATGTGGGTTATTAAAGATTTACAGTCAGAAACAGTGCTTGATATAAACGAAATGGACTGAGCTTTTGGATAAAATATTATTTTTTTATTGCAAAAATAACAACTTTGTAATAAAAAACTGGTTTTGGTATAAAAGTTTGATATTTTGGAAGGAATTCAAAAACTCTAACAAAGGAAGAACGTGGGGTCGAGTATAAACATACATAAATAATTTTATAATATACACAAATTAAATAATATTTAGACTTAAATTAAATAATATTTAGACTTAAGCGTATAAAATTTTTGGCCTTATCATAAAGCAGTTTCCGAAACAACATAAAGGCGGTTTCACAGAAATTGCTCTCTTTCGATTCTCTCGCTGTGTTAATTTGATATCTTTCGTCAACCCTCCCGGTTTTTATCTCTATTTCTTTCTCTATACTCTCTCTCTCTCTCTCTCTCTTTCGCTCTCTGAATAAAATATCACAATATATATATGTTTAATCGAAATTTGTAAATTTATATATGTTTACATTCACACATATAATTTTTATGAAACATGCATGCCCCAAACATAATATATTCTAACATATTAACATATGTGTTCCAAACATTTAGTGTTAGTTTGAGAACATTACATGTTTGCACTTAAATATATTGTGTTTAAAAATTGTGCCCGAAACACATTTTGTTTATATCGAAACATATGAAAAACATATTTTTCTAACAGTGTGGTTGCTCTTCACTCCAAATGCGGCAATTTTGCTTATTTACGTAGCCATTCAACCAGAAATGAGCCTCATCGCTGAACAAAATTTGTCGCGAAACACATTTCGAACCGAACACTGATTTTGGTAATAAAATTCAATGATTTGCAAGCGTTGCTCGTTAGTAATTCTATTCATGATGAAATGTCAAAGCATACTGAGCATCTTTCTCTTTGACACCATGTCTGAAATCCCACGTGATCTGTCAAATACTAATGCATGAAAATCCTAACCTCAAAAGAATCACCCTTTATATAGCCCTCAGATAAATCAATCCCCCGATTTGGCTTGCGGAGCCTCTAAGAGAACCAAACTTCATCCGATCCGGCTGAAATTTGGTGCATGGTGTTGGTATATGGTCTCTAACAACCATGCAAAAATTTGTCCACATCGCTCCATAAATATATATAGCCCCCATATAAACCGTTCCACAGATTTGATATCCGGAGTCTCTTGGAGGAGCAAAATTCATCCGATCCGGTTGAAATTTGCAACGTGGTGTTAGTATTCCATATCGGTCCATAATCATATATAGCGCCAATATAAACCGATCTCCAGATTTGATTTTGGAACTTCTTGGAGGAGAAAATTTCACCCGATTCAGTTGAAAGTTGGTACATTGTGCTAGTATTTAGCCGCTAACAACCATACGAAACTAACTTCATATCGGTATATAGTTATATATAGCCGTCAAATAAACCGATCCCCAATCACACAAAAATTGGTCCATATTGGTTCATAATTGTATAAAGCCGGCATATAAAGCGACCCCCATATTTCAATTATGGCTCTCTAATTATCGCGCAAAAGCCCATATCGGTTCGTAATTATTTGTAGACCTACCTATATATACCTTTTTTGTCTAATATATACCACGTATGGACTAACTTACAATTTAGAAGAAGAATTACTTACCATAACCCAAGTAATTAGATTGTGTATGACAGTCTTTAGTAGAAGTTTGCGTAATCCATGGTGGAGGGTACACAAGATTCGGCTTGGCCGGACTACGGCCGTATGTACTTGTGTTTTTTTTGGTATCTTCTGGGCCGAACTTTTGGCCTTATTTAGGAGCCACCGTGGTTGCAATGGTTAGCATGCCCGCCTTGCATACACAATGTCGTGGGTTCGATTCCTGCTTCGACCGAACACCAAAAAGTTTTTGGATTATCCCACCTCAGTAATGCTGGTGACATTTCGGAGGGTTTCAAAGCTTCTCTAAGTATCCCACCTCAGTAATGCTGGTGACATTTCTGAGGGTTTCAAAGCTTCTCTAAGTAGTTTCACTGTAATGTGGAACGCCGTCCGGACTCGGCTATAAAAAGGAGGTCCCTTGTCATTGAGTTTAACATGGAATCGGACAGCACTCAGTGATAAGAGAGAAGTTCACCAATGTGGTATTACAATGGACTGAATAGTCTAAGTGAGCCTGATACATCGGGCTGCCACCTAACCTAACCTAACCTTTGGCCGTATTTAATTACTTTTCTTAAACTGGGGACACCAATCTCATACTGCGTAAGAAGGCTGTTATGATGGCAAATGTTCGATGGGAGAATTGCAAGGGTTGTAACGACTCCAAGCAAATATAGTCTCATTTAAACTTAAACTGCACACTAGATATGCTAGTGTTCTCGAGACGTCATATATCACTCATGATATCTGCTATAACGGGCTATAACTATTGGCGCCAAGTATATTGACTATTGTATGAGCTGTCCTGAGCGGAGGAAAAGGAATCAATTAAACAACTCCTGCATGTTGTGTAAGGCGTAAGCAAATTTTAGGGGCATATAGCTTTAGATTACTGGAGGACCTGGAAAACGTTAACTTAAGCAGTCTGCTAATGTTTTTGGAACAATAGGGTTGGTTCAACAGAAGGAACTTTGATGAAAGATTACTTTTTACCCAATTAGCCACCTCTTGTATTGCTAATACTAGCCGAACCCGGCACGCTTCGCTGTGATTCCTGATTTTGTTTTTAAACTGAGAGTCTATTTGTTAAATCGCAATTTTTATGGAACAATTTGAGATAACTAAGTCAACCATACCCTTCCCAGAAAATTTCGCAGTATGATCATCCTTCTGAAAAAATTAAATAGATTTGAAATTATTTCCCAAACACACATGATTACGGATTTCAATTTATTATATGTAAAATAAATGAGAGAATGTAACTTAGTTCCCATATAGGAAGCACACTCTACTTTCCATGCACATTGTAAAAAAATCTGAAAACCTTAAATGTCCAAAAAACGGATAAGGAGGAATTATCCCTCTCTATATTTCCCAATAAATTTCAAGTAAATCAGAAAAGTCTAAAGAAATATTGAAAAATTGGGCAAAGAGGAGATGTGACTCCTCGACCCTACATTCACTTACTCACGTTTTCTGTAAATTCGGAGTAGTAGTACACCCTCAAAAAAAATCGCTTCTCTAACATATGTTCCAAACATATTTTGCAGGAGGCACATATATTATTGGATACTGCCGAAACATTAATATGTTTGTTTTATGTGGACATATTATATGTTTGGAAGCATTTTGAGCTCAAAAATATTATATGCTTGGAAGAATTTTCCCCAAAGAAAATTGTGCTCATTCCTCCACATAATTTGAACTTCCACGAAATTTTTTAGTTTTTGGCACCTTTTTCTGTAATACAAATAATGCTGAAGAAATTATTCAATTTTATAACTTTTTCAAATTTTTCCTTTCGCCTGGACGGAGAATCGAACCGAGGACCATACAGTTTGTACGCCAGCACACTATCCACTGGGCTATGTAGCTGTTATGGTCATCAATAAGCAATTATCGTTATAAGTTATATTTATGTAGCATCCCAGCAAAAAAAGTAATGAAAATGTTCTTTTTGGATCCGGAAGTGGTGCAAAATTGACGCAGAAGCGATGAATTTAACATGGGCTTGTCATAGGACGGAAGTCCTCAATTTCAACAGCCGTTGCACTGAATTTGCATCACTTCTTTAGGTGTGATCCGAATTCAATGTTTTGGATGTAAATTAAAAAATTCTGTGATATTTTGTCAAATAAATAATTTTTATATTTTTTTATAATTTTTAATCGTTTTTAACGCTTGTCGGAAATGTTTGAACTCAAATATTTTCAAATATTCACAATTTTTTCAGATTGAAATTAGCATTTTTTTCGACAAAATTTAAATGATTTGTACCATTTTATGAATTCTTACTCTGTTTTTAACCTATTTGAAACAAAAAAAAGTAAAAATTATCCATTAAAAGTATGAAAAAACAAGTTATAAAAAATTGAATTAAAAGAACTTCCTGGGTAGTTAAAATAAAGAACATCATTGGGAGTGCATCTTCTAGAAGTGCTTTTAAAGTTGTGCCTTTGAAAGAACTTCCAATTTTTTTTTTTTGCTGGGATAGTCTGCAGCGCCCACGAGCCGATGTAAACAAAACATTATTTAACAGAAACATACATTTGTTTGCGACGTGGAGCAATGGTTAGCATGTCCGCCTTTCATGCAAAGGGTCGTGGGTTCAATCCCTGATCCGACCGAACATCATTTTTTTGTTAATTTACACATTTATATTTATACTAAAGGGTGATACGGTCAAATTTTGGTCAAGGGAAAACGCGTGTAAATCGGTGAAATCGTTTATTTAAAAAATCAAATTAAATTTCTTTTTCAAGTTCAATTAGTATACAATTCAGGAAAAATATTCAGTTAGGCTTTCGCTTTTCCAAATCCGAATTGCCGGGCCTCACGCTGGACACCTGCCATCAGATTTTGTACAGCCACCTTGTCCAACTTCTTCGCCGCAGAAAGCCAGTTTGCCTTGAACTGCTGCTCGTCCTTAGCAGTTTTTTTGGTCTTCTTTAGGTTCCGCTTGACAATAGCCCAGTATTTCTCAATTGGGCGGAGCTCTGGCGTGTTGGGAGGGTTCTTGTCCTTGGGAACCACCTGCACGTTGTTGGCGGCGTACCACTCCATGGCCTTTTTACCGTAATGGCAAGATGCCAAATCCGGCCAAAACAGTACGGAACAACCGTGTTTCTTCAGGAAAGGCAGCAGACGTTTATTCAAACACTCTTTCACATAAATTTCTTGGTTGACAGTCCCGGAAGCTATGAAAATGCATGTCCAGATGACTTGCCAAACCAGATATTTCTTTGCGAACTTTGACAGTTTTATGTGCTTGAAAATATCTGCTACCTTTCCCCTTCCTTTTGCCGTATAAAACTCCTGTTCTGGAAGCTGCTTGTAGTCGGCTTTGACGTAGGTTTCGTCGTCCATTACCACGCAGTCAAACTTCGTCAGCATCGTCGTGTACAGCCTCCGGGATCGCGCTTTGGCCGTCGTATTTTGTTTATCATCGCGATTTGGAGCCACTACCTTCTTGTAAGTCGACAGTCCGGCTCGTTTTTTGGCTCGATGTACGGTTGTAGATGATACACCCAGCTTATTTGCGGCATCTCGGAGAGAGAGGTTAGGGTTTCGCTTGAAACTACCGGCAACTCTCTTTTCTCTCGGATTTTCGCGAACGAGCAAAATTTTGATACGCTGCTCTTCTTGCTT
The DNA here is from genome assembly GCF_050003625.1 of Haematobia irritans. NCBI lineage: Eukaryota > Metazoa > Arthropoda > Insecta > Diptera > Muscidae > Haematobia > Haematobia irritans. The sequence goes on from NC_134397.1 coordinate 128,765,768, forward strand.
GGACGGCATTTTGACAACTGAAGAGTGAATTCCAAAATCAAAATAGGAGCAACATTCTGCACACACACACACCTTCAAAATGAGGAATGTTCAGGTTTTTTAAATGCAAAATTGAAAGAAATACGTCAAGTTTATATTGACCAAATTTCGACCGTATCACCCTTCATATTAAATTTATATAATGAAACTTCGATATGTGGGTTATTAAAGACTTATTGTCAGTGCTTGATGTAAACGATTGAGATAAAATATTATTTTTTATTGGAAGAATAACAATTTTGAAATAAAAAACTGTTTTTGGTATAAAAGTTTGAAATTTTGGAAGGAATTCAAAAACTCTAACAAAAGAAGAACGTGTGTAAACATACATATAAGTGAAAGATACATATGGAAGCTGTATCGAAAAGTTTTCCGAGAGTCACAAAGTATGCGGATGTATGGAATTTGAATAAAATCGCTTGGTAAACACGCCAACTATGACCAGATCGGGAATAAATATATATGACAGCTATATCTAAATCTGAACCGATTTTTTTTCCAAAATCAATAGCGATTGTCTTTGTTCCAAAAATTAACCCTATGACAAATATGAGGACGATCGGACTTAAACTGCGACCTGTACTTTGCGCACAAAAATACATGAACAGACAGACATCGCTAAATAGACTCAGAATTGAATTCTAAAACTATCGGTATACTAAACGATGGGTCTAAGACTTTTCCTTCTTGGCGTTACATATAAATGCAAAAACTTACTATACCCTGTACCACAGTAGTGGTGAAGGGTATAATGATATCAAATTTCTCGCAAGTCGGAGTAAAACTTAAGCCCCTGTTTTTATGTGAATCAATATTATCACACTTGATGATGCTATCAGTTGTACTCCTGTGGGACTAAACCTGTGACCTAAACTTTTATTACAAAAATGCGTTCGTAGACAGACGGACGGATGGAGAGATGGGCATGGATAGATCGACTAAGGGCCGGCTTTGAGCAATATTGGCAAAGACACCATGTTCCAATCTTATCTCCTTTTGGGTATTGCAAACATATGCACTAACTTATAATACCCTGTTCCGCAGTGTGGTACATGGTATATTTATATGTAGGCGTTATTTCATCAGATTTTATTGCTCATTTAGACGGGAAGTTTAAGATTCCTCTAAAACTTAAACAAAACTTACTCTATATGCAGTCACTTTAAATATAACTTCGATATCAGTACAATTTGAACTGATATTCGTAACAGAGGATATTTCATCGGAAATATCCTCGGTTACGAATGGATTGTCCCATTAATGTTGCCAAGATTGTCCTGAACTTACTGTAGTGCACGCATAAAGTTTCCGGCCACTATCTCGTCGGCAACCGGGTGGTTCAAAATATCTACGAAATTCAGTATTTAGAACGAAGCCCACAATCAAAAACTTATTAACGAAAGCATGCGTGCTATAGATATCAGGAAAGAGAAAAATAGAGAAAGAATGATCTAAAACTCCAAGAGAAACACAGAAAAGTTCGCTGTGGAACAGATGTATAGGTGTTGAGATCTGACCTGACCCCTCCTAACCTTTACCATGAGAGATACGCCACCAGATTTATCATGGTCCCAAATGTTTTTTTTTTCACAACATCCTGCTAGCCAATGATGGGTCAGTGCATAGCGATCATTATTATGGACCCCAAGGTTCCGAGTTCGAATCCCAACATTATAACTTTTTTATACCCTCCATCATAGGATGGGGGTATATTAACTTTGTCATTCCGTTTGTAACACATCGAAATATTGCTCTAAGACCCCATAAAGTATATATATTCTGGGTCGTGGTGAAATTCTGAGTCGATCTAAGCATGTCGGTCCGTCCGTCCGTCCGTCTGTTGAAATCACGCTAACTTCCGAACGAAACAAGCTATCGACTTGAAACTTGGCACAAGTAGTTGTTATCGATGTAGGTCGGACGGTATTGAAAATGGGCCATATCGGTCCACTTTTACGTATAGCCCCCATATAAAGGGACCCTCAGATTTGGCTTGTGGAGCCTCTAACAGAAGCATATTTCATCCGATCCGGCTGAAATTTGGTACATAGTGTTGGTATATGGTATCTAACAACCATGCAAAACTTGGTCCACATCGGTCCATAATTATATATAGCCCCCATACAAACCGATCCCCAGATTTGGCTTGTGGAGCCTAAAAGAGAAGCAAATTTCATCCGATCCGGCTGAAATTTGGTACATGGTGTTGGTATATGGTCTCTAACAACCGTGCAAAAACTGGTTCACATCGGTCCATAATTATATATAGCCCCCATATAAACCGATCCCCAGATTTGGCTTGCGGAGCCTCAAAGAGAAGAAAATTTCATCCGATCCGGCTGAAATTTGGTACATGATGTTGGTATATGGTCTCTAACAACCATGCAAAAATTGGTCCATATCGGTCGTTAATTATATATATCCCCCATATAAACCGATCCCCAGATTTGGCTTGTGGAGCCTCTAAGAGAAGCGTATTTCATCCGATCCGGCTGAAATTTGGTACATGGTGTTGGTATATGATCTTTAACAACCGTGCCAGAATTGGTCAATATCGGTCCATAATTATATATAGCCCCCATATAAAACGTTCTCCAGATTTGACCTCCGGAGCCTCTTGGAGGAGCAAAATTAATCCGATCCGGTTCACATTAGGAACGTGGTGTTAGTATATGGTCGCTAACAACCATACCAAAATTGGTCCAATCACACAAAAATTGGTCCATATCGGTTCATAATCATGGTTGCCACTAGAGCCAAAAATAATCTACCAAAATTTTATTTCTATAGAAAATTTTGTCAAAATTTTATTTCTATAGAAAATTTTGTTCAAATTTTATTCGGTCCATAATCATGGTAGCCACTCGAGCCAAAAATAATCTACCAAGATTTTATTTCTATAGAAAATTTTGTCAAAAGTTTATTCTATAAAAAATTTTGTTAAAATTTTATTTCTGTAGAAATTTTTGTCAAAATTTTCTTTCTATAGAAATTTTTGTCAAAATTTTCTTTCTATAGAAAATTTTGTGAAAATTTTAGTTCTATAGAAATTTTGTTAAAATTTTTTTTCTGTAGAAAATTTTGTCAAAATTTTATGTATACTTTGTCAAACTGAATTATATACGTATTGGATCGATCTTTTTTGATTTAATATATAGCACGTATGGACTTACATACAATTTAGAAGATGGTGGTAGGAGGTTTTAAGATACCTTACCATCGGCAAGCGTTACCGCAACTTAAGTAATTCGATTCTGGATGGCAGTGTTTAGAAGAAGTTTCTACGCAATCCATGATGGAGGGTACATAAGCTTCGGCCTGGCCGAACTTACGGCCGTTTATACTTGTTAAATTTATTTTTATACCCTCCACCATAGGATGGCGGTATATATTTAGATTAGGTTAGGTTAGGTGGCAGCCCGATGTATCAGGCTCACTTAGACTATTCAGTCCATTGTGATACCACATTGGTGAACTTCTCTCTTATCACTGAGTGCTACCCGATTCCATGTTAAGCTCAATGACAAGGGACCTCCTTTTTATAGCCGAGTCCGAACGGCGTTCCACATTGCAGTGAAACCACTTAGAGAAGCTTTGAAACCCTCAGAAATGTCACCAGCATTACTGAGGTGGGATAATCCACCGCTGAAAAAGTTTTTGGTGTTCGGTCGAAGCAGGAATCGAACCCACGACCTTGTGTATGCAAGGCGGGCATGCTAACCATTGCACCGCGGTGGCTCCCGGGGGTATATATTTGTAACACATCGAAATATTGCTCTAAGACCCCATAAAGTATATATATTCCGGGTTGTGGTGAAATTCTGAGTCGATCTAAGCATGTCCGTCCGTCCGTTAGTCTGTTGGAATCACGCTAACTTTCGAACGAAACAAGCTATCGACTTGAAACTTGGCACAAGTAGTTGTTAACATATTGATGCAGGTCGGATGGTATTGCAAATGGGCCATATATATATATGGTCTCTAACAACTATGCAAAAATTGGTCCACATCGGTCCATAATTATATATAGCGCACATATAAACCGATCCCCAGATTTGGCTTGCGGAGCCTCTAGGAGAAGCAAATTTCATCCGATCGGGCTGAAATTTGGTACGCGATGTTAGTATATGGTATCCAACAACCATGCATGTATTGGTTCATATCAGTCCATAATTATATGTATTCCCATATAAACCCATCCCGAGATTTGGTTTTGGAGCCTCTTGGAGAAGCAAAATTCATCCGATCTGGTTGAAATTTGGTACGTGGTGTTAGTATATGATATTTAACAACCATGCCAAAAGTGGTAAATATCAGTCCATAATCATATGTAGCCCCAATATAAACCGATCCCGAGATTTGGTTTTAGAGCCTCTTGGAGGAACAATTTTCATCCGAGTCAGTTAACAACCATGCCTAACTAGGTCCATATCGGTCTATAGTTACATATAGCCCCCAGATAAATCTATCCCCAATCACACAAAAATTGGTCCATACCAAGTTCATAATTGTAGCCCCCATATAAACGGTCCCCATATTTCAATTCTGGCTCTCCACGTACCGTGAAAAAGTCCATATCGATTCGTAATTATTTGTAGACTTACCTATATATAACTTTTTTGTCTAATATATACCACGTATGGACTAACTCACAATTTAGAAAACGATGTTAAGAAGTTTTAAGATACCTTGTCATCGGCACCACAATGCAAGTAATTCGATTGTGGATGATAGTCTTTCGCAGAAGTTTCTACGCAATCCATGGTGAAGGGTACATAAGATTCGGCCTGGCCGAACTTACGGCCGTATATACTTAATAGATGATACGTTGCTGATGCGTCGGATACAAGACTTGTTTTATTTTTATTTTCATTTTCTAATTTATCCAGCTTTTATCCCATTTCAGAATTATCTAAATATATTTATTCAGCGAGCTATAAGCGACCCTACAGAAACTATTAGATTTGATGGGGTGATATTTGTTTTTGTCAAATACAAAATCAATATATAATTAAATTCAAGTTATCAAAGCTAATACTAACTTCTTCTTAGGATAATTTCTTCTAAGTGATCTATGGTTGGTACTTTATTAATTATTTAAAATAATCATTACTTTACAAACAATTTTAAATGCATCACACTAAACCTGAAGACTCTGGGGCTAGTGTTATTTTTCTTTCGCATGTCAATAAGATCTCACTATGGAGAATCCTATTTAAACAAAGAAAACCTGAACAAATATACTTCGACATGACTTAAACTCACATCGAATAAATTCAATTGTCAACTGAAATAGCACAAATGAGACCGAAGACCAATAACAGAAACACGGCAGGCATGTAGCCTTTGGGTTTCATTAGACTTCAACAGTCTGTACTACATTTGTGTGACTAAAGCTATAGACAACATTTATACGCGGAAACATTTGCCCAAGTTGTTCACCTGATGAATTTATCTGGAATGCTTCCGCAAGATGTCTTAGATGTCTAGTAAATTGGTTTTCTTTTTGTCAATTGGGGATTTCAATTGTTGCGACTGGATGGCAATGAAAAAGAAAGGAATAAAGGCACAACACACAACCATTGTCCTTCGGCGCTTCGTAATTCCTATTTCATGTTTTCCTCACTACACTACACTGCACCGCATAAAGGATTCCCATTGAAGACAAAGACACGAGCATCCAATTCTCTGTAAGAATAACAAATCTGGGAATGTACAAAACAACGAAATACTAAGAAAATTTTGAGCTTAATTTGTTATTAAGATCCAGTACATGGTGATATTGCTTGGGTATTTGTTCACATTATTTCTTGAAAACCGTGGGTACACAATAAAATGAGCCAGAAGAAACCATAAATAAAATTGCAAATACACTGAAAAAAATATTGTCGTGAGGTCAAAGATTTCATGTCTTTAAAATACGAATGTAAATTTTGCTTAGCATAGAAGACGCATTTCTCTAATACAAAGTTTTTTTCCTTCTCCAAAAGTCGATAAACTTTTCAATGAAGTCGTATTGTCCTTATAATTAAGTGATTTCACTTAAAAATGGGTATAATAACATGAAAGAAAAATTGTTTGGGCTGAGGTCAACTTGACTTTAATAATTCAGAAAAATTCTTTAAATTTAATGAAATTGTCTTTAAATTTGTTGTCTTTTTGCATCTTGATTACAAAGCAAAAAATCGTTCAAATATAGGACATGTTTTTGAACACTTTATTTTAAAGACTTTTTTACTTGAAACATGGCGTAATTTCTACTGGAAATCGAGTTTTAATTTGGAAAATAAGGTTGTCGTTAACTCGTTTTCAAAGGACTTGAATAGCATATGAAGAAAAAAAACTGAAAAAGCGAAAAATTAAAATTTGCTTCCTAGAAGCAAGTACACAAAACCCAAATTTAAAAGAGAATTGTGTCTTAAAAGTATCCTTACTTGTATTCTGCGCTTCTTTGGCTCGGAATCAATACCAAAATTTTTAAAATAAGGACAAAATCTTTGGAACCTGGCATGCTTTTTTTTCAGTGTACTTCCCACGTCATTAACTCTAGGTTAGGTTAGGCATAGTGGCAGCCCCTAATATTTTCGGGTTACTTAAAGTATTCAGTTCAGATACCATACGTGGTAAACTTTCCTCTTATCAATGAATAAATAAAGCAATAATGTTTATATCCTAAATCACATACACTGAAAAAAGCATGCACGTTTCCAAAGTTTTTGTCTTTAGACCAGAGATTCCCAAATGGGGGGCACTATGAGGTTTCAGGGGGGGGCAGCGTCATTTTTGGTTGAGCAGGTTTTGTATCATTAAATTTGTTAAAACAACACTAATTGTTAAGTTCAACAAACCATCAATAATATACTACAAAAGAACATACCATTCGTACACTCAAAAACAAAAAGCATTCCCGGTTCCAAAGATTTTGTCTTTACTTTAACAATTTTGGTATTGATTCCGAGCCAAAGAAGCGGAGAATACAAATAGGGATATTTTATGACACAATTCTCTTTTAACTTTGGGTTTTGTGTACTTGTTTCTAGGAAGCAAATTTTAATTTTTCGTTTTTTCAGCTTTTTTTCTTCATATGCTATCAAAGTCCTTTAAAAACGAGGTAACGACAACTTTATTTTCCAAGTTCAGACAGACTTCCAGTAGAAATTATGCTATGTTTCAAGTAAAAAACATGTTTAAAATAAAGTGTTGAAAACATGTCCTACTTTTGAACGATTTTTTGCTTTGTAGTCAAGATGCAAAAAGACAACAAATTTAAAGACAATTTTATTAATTTTAAAGAATTTTTATGAATTATTAACGTCAGGTTGACCTTAGCCCAAACATTTTTTCTTTCATGTTATGATACCCATTTTTAAGTCAAATCACTTAATTATAAGGACAATACGACTTCATTGAAAAGTTTATCGACTTTTGGACAAGGAAAAAAATTTGCATTCGTATTTTAACAGGTTGGCTAATAAGTCCCCGGTCTGACACATATTTGGCGTCGCTAGTATTAAATGCATATTATTTTTATATAGTACCAACCTTCAAATAATTCGTGTCAAAATTTGACGTCAGTAAGTCAATTAGTTTGTGAGATAGAGCGTCTTTTGTGAAGCAACTTTTGTTATTGTGAAAAAATGGAAAAAAAGGAAATTCGTATGTTGATAAAATACTGTTTTCTGAAGGGAAAAACTACGGTGGAAGCAAAAACTTGGCTGGATAATGAGTTTCCGGACTCTGCCCAAGGGAATCAACAATAATTGATTGGTATGCAAAATTCAAGCGTGGTGAAAAAAGCACGGAGGACGGTGAACGCAGTGGACGCCCGAAAGAGGTGGTTGCCAACGAAAACATCAAAAAAATCCAAAAAATGATTTTGAATGACCGTAAAATTAAGTTGATTGAGATACCAGAGGCCTTAAAGATATCAAAGGAACATGTTGGTCATATCATTCATCAATATTTGGATATGCGGAAGCTCTGTGCAAAATGGGTGCCGCGCGAGCTCACATTTGACCAAAAACAACAACGTGTTGATGATTCTGAGCGGTGTTTGCAGCTGTTAACTCGTAATACACCCGAGTTTTTCCGTCGATATGTGACAATGGATGAAACATGGCTCCATCACTACACTCCTGAGTCCAATCGACAGTCGGCTGAGTGGACAGCGACCGGTAAACCGTCTCCGAAGCGTGGAAAGACTCAAAAGTCCACTGGCAAAGTAATGGACTCTGTTTTTTGGGATGCGCATGGAATAATTTTTATCGATTATCTTGAGAAGGGAAAAACCATCAACAGTTACTATTACAGGGCGTTATTGGAGCGTTTGAAGGTCGAAATCGCGGCAAAACGGCCCCATATGAAGAAGAAAAAAGTGTTGTTCCACCAAGACAACGCACCGTGCCACAAGTCATTGAAAACGATGGCAAAAATTCATGAATTGGGCTTCGAATTGCTTGCCCACCCACCGTATTCTCCAAATCTGGCCCCCAGCGACTTTTTCTTGTTCTCAGACCTCATAAGGATGCTCGCAGGGAAAAAATTTGGCTGCAATGAAGAGGTGATCGCCGAAACTGAGGCCTATTTAGAGGCAAAACCGAAGGAGTACTACCAAAATGGTATAAAAAATTGGAAGGTCGTTATAATCATTGTATCGCTCTTGAAGGGAACTATGTTGAATAGTAAAAAACGAATTTTGACAAAAAAATGTGTTTTTCTTTGTTAGACCGGGGACTTATCAGCCAACCTGTTAAGGACATGAAATCTTTGGCCTCACGACAATATTTTTTTCAGTGTACATTTCGAAATATTCATTTATAACCACAGTGAGAATAGAAGAATAGAAGTTACATGCAATTCTATAATTTGTTGTAGGTTTTCCATTATTAGTCGTTCACTTTATTTGCAACGGCTAAATTTCTTGCTAAAATATCAAAACCAGGACTCACTTTTGTATTCAGACATTTTAAAAATTTTGAAACCATTTTCGTCACTTTTAGACATAAAGTCAAAATATCTGTCTTGCATTCATGTTGAAACTGATTTAAGATGTACTTTATCAGTAATAGTACCAAATATTAAAAATCTAGCTAATCAAAGGAACAATTGCCAAATTTCCCACTAATTGATAAAATCTTTTATAATAATATTCATTAACATTTTAATTTTTAATTATTTAATTAATTATTGTTACTCATATTTTCAGCTTTTGTTAATATTTATATTTGTTAATATTCATTTCTCTTTGTTTGGGTAAACAAATTTTGTTTTAGGTTGGGGGGAGCAACGAAATTAATACATTTTTGGGGGGCGCGAAGCAAATTGGGTTGGGAAGCTCTGGTTTAGACTAATGATTTTGGTATTGATTCCGAGCCAAAGAAGCGGAAAATTGAACTAAGGATACTTTTAGGACACAATTCTCAAGTACACTGAAAAAACAGTGAACCCACCAGGAAGAAAACTTTCGGTTAATTTTAAAAAATTTTAAATATTTGTAGAAAATTTTAACTAAACAGTATTACAAACGTTGGCATCACGCCGATGTCATAAAAATAAGTAAATATTTTTCGACAAATTCACGAAAATTTATTAGACATAACTAAGTTTTTTCACTTGTTAAAGAAAATTTTGTAGTTTGAAGGAAAAACTTGGAGTTCAAAATTGCAAGAATGTCTTTAGTGACGTACGAAGTTCATGATGGACGCTTTTGTGGTAAAATTTACAAATTTAAAGAAATTCTGGACTATTTTGTGGAAGACACGAATTTAGTTAATCTTTATGCTTCATTTGAGTATATTTTTTTCCTCGGTTTTAGTTAATTTAACTAACGTACACAAAAAATTATTAGAGTAAAGGAAACTTTCTCCAAACATAATAATTCCATGAACTAAAATAAAGTTAAATTGGCTTTAATGAAATAGAGAGTTCACTTTTTTTTGAGTGTAAGAAACGTCTTAAGTTTGAACGGATTTTTGCGTTGTAGTCAAGATACAAAAAGTAAACAAATTTAAACGATTCCATTAACGAAATTTTCTTTCATGTTAGGATACCCAATTTAAAGTCAAATCACTTAATTATAAGGAAAAAACGACTTTATTGAAAAGTTTATTGACAAAAACTTTATATTGGAGAAATTCTTCTTCTATGCTAAACAGAATTCGCATTCGTATTTTAAGGACATGAAATCTTTGGCCTCACGACAATATTTATTTCAGTGTAGTGGTTAAGTATAATATCTTCGATCTGCGATATAAATCATAAAATATATACCAATCGACTCAGTATCACATCCTGAGTCGTTGTAGCACTTGGTGTCCATCCGTCTATCCATGTATATGTTGCTCGCAAATTCCAGTTAAAATATTAAAAAAAATTAACGAAAATTTTCTTTAGAACAATGACATTTTAATTAAAAGAAAGTATATAATCTTTGTTTCAAAAATTTTTTCATTAGATTAAGGGCACAAAGCTTAGAAATTTACGTCCCTCCGTAGAAGTAGGAGGTCTTTGAAATTTATCCTCAAAATAAAAAAAAAAATATTTTTAAGTTAAAGGAATGCACTGAAAAAACAGTGAACACACCAAGAAGAAAAATTTTAGAAAGTTTTAATAATCCATATCACAAACCCTGACATCACGCCAATATTACAAAAATAAGTAAATGTTTTTCGACAAAGAGGAAGTTCAAGATGGGCGAATTTAAAGAAATAATGAACTATTTTGTGAGAAGTACGAATTAACGAAAAATGTATGCTTTATTTGTATATACTTTTCCCGTGTTTTAGTTCATTTAACTAACGTACGTAAAAACATGTTAGAGTAAAGGAAACATTCTCCAAACATAATAATTGCATGAACTACAATAAAGTTAAATTGGCTTTAGTGAAATAGAGAGTTCACTTTTTTTTGAGAGTGATCTCTAAATTAAATGATATATTGAATCTTTATATTAAAGATAAAACCTCTTCAAATATAGACTAAGACTTATTTGGATGATTTTATATCTTTGGTTTAAAGTTTTTTTTTGGAATTAAGAAAACATTTTTCACTTTGAAGTATCCGTTATAATTTCGAATTTTAAATTGTTACATACACGGATGAAAAAGACTGTTTTTCATATGTTTGGCTATAAACATTATATGTTTGGAACACAAATTTTTAAACACAATATTTTTGAGTGCAAGCATATAATGTTCATAAACTAGCATAACATGTTTGGGACATATATGTTAATATGTTAGAACATATTATGTTTGGGACATAAAATGTTTGTAAATATAATATGCTTGGATGCAAACATATATTAATTTAGAAATAGCCTATAAACATATATGTGTTTAGTAGCTTGGAGCGCTATTTAACAGGGAGCGATATTGAATTAAGTTGGTAGTTGTTGCTTGTTATTACAAAATTAACATTTTATTTTTCCTTGGGCAATTGATCAGCTACTTCTTTGATCCTTACAAACTGTGTGGTCCGCTGTTCGAATCCCCGTCCGGCAAAAGGTAAAATTAAAATAAAAAAAATCATACAATTGGATAATTTCTTCTACAATGTTTGTATTACAGAAAAAGGTGCTAAGAACTAAAAAATCTCGTGGAAGTGAGAAAGATGTGGGGAAATATACAATTGGGCAGAAACAAAATTTTGAGCATTCAGGTCGAAAACCTATGTTGTTAGCACCTATATTACCTGTTTATTTTCATAATTCGTTATGATTGTAAATATATAAATAAATAAATAAATTTTTGAGCACAATATTGTTTGGGAGAATTTTTTTAAAGCATATAATATTTTTGGGTGCAAAATGCTTCCAAACATATTATATGTTCACATAATAACATATTGTTTTTTGGAAGACAACATTATTGAATTTGGATGCAAAAATACAAAATGTTTGGAACTTAGACTACCCAAACATATATTGTTTAGACCAATATGCTTTCAAACATATTATATATTGGAAGAGATCAAACATATAAATGTTTGGGCAATACCCAAAAATGTATATGCTTGAAGCAAAATATGTTTGGGAGTATATGTTACAGAAGCGATTTTTTGTGAGCGTGTAGGAGCGAAAATTTGATAAATTAGATCTCTTTCTTAATTTTAATTTTATTGATCCTATATTTAAAGCCAGATATATCGCTAAAAATGTCTTTATTTTAAAGAAGCCGTATCTTTGGCTCGGAATTTTTTTGAGTGTAGAGTTTGTTCGGCACAAGAACGAACGCTATTGCATTTCGAAAAAATTGGAACAAATTTATAAAGGGTGATTTGTTAAGAGCTTGATAACTTTTTTAAAAAAAAAAACGCATAAAATTTGCAAAATCTCATCGGTTCTTTATTTGAAACGTTAGATTGGTCCATGACATTTACTTTTTGAAGATAATTTCATTTAAATGTTGACCGCGGCTGCGTCTTAGGTGGTCCATTCGGAAAGTCCAATTTTGGGCAACTTTTTCGAGCATTTCGGCCGGAATAGCCCGAATTTCTTCGGAAATGTTGCCTTCCAAAGCTGGAATAGTTGCTGGCTTATTTCTGTAGACTTTAGACTTGACGTAGCCCCACAAAAAATAGTCTAAAGGCGTCAAATCGCATGATCTTGGTGGCCAACTTACCGGTCCATTTCTTGAGATGAATTGTTCTCCGAAGTTTTCCCTCAAAATGGCCATAGAATCGCGAGCTGTGTGGCATGTAGCGCCATCTTGTTGAAACCACATGTCAACCAAGTTCAGTTCTTCCATTTTTGGCAACAAAAAGTTTGTTAGCATCGAACGATAGCGATCGCCATTCACCGTAACGTTGCGTCCAACAGCATCTTTGAAAAAATACGGTCCAATGATTCCACCAGCGTACAAACCACACCAAACAGTGCATTTTTTGGGATGCATGGGCAGTTCTTGAACGGCTTCTGGTTGCTCTTCACTCCAAATGCGGCAATTTTGCTTATTTACGTAGCCATTCAACCAGAAATGAGCCTCATCGCTGAACAAAATTTGTCGATAAAAAAGCGGATTTTCTGCCACTGATTTTGGTAATAAAATTCAATGATTTGCAAGCGTTGCTCGTTAGTAAGTCTATTCATGATGAAATGTCAAAGCATACTGAGCATCTTTCTCTTTGACACCATGTCTGAAATCCCACGTGATCTGTCAAATACTAATGCATGAAAATCCTAACCTCAAAAGAATCACCCTTTATATAGCCCCCATAGTATCGACACCCTTTAAGTCTGTAAAATATCATTAAAATCGGTTCTTATTTAGATATAGCTCCCATGTATGTATCGGCCGAAATTTGTTTATAACACCCTTATTTGTTAAGCGATCTTACTCAAATTTCGACAATGTAATCTATAAAATCCGAATTAAGTTGTTTGTTTGTATGTTCCTGGTAAGCTCTGAATCGGCTGAACCGATTTACTTAACAAGGTACCTCACGTTTTGTTATCTGGTAGGGGAGGAGAAAATCTTTGTGGAAATTGGATCAAAGGTCTCCGATTTTCTTGATATTTTCAGGGAAGGTTGATGGGGACGTATAGACCCTCAAAAAAATTTTAATGAAATTTTCTTTGTGTGGATATATTTTTAAGCCGCCAATTTGTTACTTCCATTATTTTACTTGCAGCATACTCTCTAGGTCTCTCTTTCTAAACACATGTATGTTTCTAGGCTATTTCTAAGTTAATATATGTTTGCATCTAAGCATATTATATTTACAAACATTTTAAACCCCAAACATAATATGTTCTAACATATTAACATATATGTCCCAAATATGTTATGCTAGTTTATTAACATTATATGCTTGCACTTAAAAATAATGTGATAAAAATGTGAGTTCCAAACATATAATTCCTACAACCAAACATATGAAAAACAGTCTTTTTCGTCCGTGTAGACAAAGATCCGATACTTTATTTTTCGATATTTCGTCTTATCTGACGAACAAAACCTACTTCTCCGATAACAAAGCTAAACTTCTCAAATTTATTGAAGACGTGGGGAAAGTTATGAAATTAATATGGGATACCTGATTTTTTAATATTTGAACGGGGAGCGGGACTTCTCTTGATCGAAATTTTGAAACTGGGTGTTTGTGTGTGGTCTCCAGAAAAAGTCCTCTACCTTTTTTCAAATATTTGGACGGGGACGAGAACCACTCCCTTACCCGACTTGGTGGAAACTCGCATTCGTATTTTAAGGATATAAAATCTTTGGAAGCACGACAACACTTTTTGCAGTATAGGCAAATTTGACCCCATAGTACTTTCTTCGCCTATCCTACCGTTACATCGGTCCACATCGCTCTATGTGTTTCCCGTACCAATCATCCAACTCAGACCGCGTTGTCTCTATTGGCTTCGCTTTCTGTGAGTTGTATCGTTGTAGCACTTATTTCTCTTTGGAATATGTTCAGGGGTCCCATTCTCCCAGGTCCATCTTACTGGCGTCAGAATGTCACAATCGACAGGTCAGGTAAACCGTCATGGGTTGTTGCGGCATCCGCCATTACACCCACCGTTTCCTCTATTATACTTTGATGGTTCGTTATGATTCGGGTTTCCGGCGATTCTGCCGACATCTTCAATCGCTTGGCAGCCATGGCAGCTTCACCTTTGATCTTAACCACTATAGGTCTTAAGTCAGCAACGTCTCCAAGGCTCTGGTAGTCTTCATTGTCCCAATTATGCCAAAGTAAAATGTCCATTGATATCTACCGACCGACCGACTTATCGACGAATATTTCAGGATTGGCCTAATTAAGGTCTCATATAGAGAACAAGTATATACGGCGGTAAGTTTGGTCAGGCCGAATCTTATGTACCCTCCACCATGGATTGCATAGAAACTTGTACTAAAGACTGTCATCCACAATCGAATTACTTGGGTTGCGGTAACACTTGCCGATGGCTTCTTAACACCGTGTTCTTAATTGTAAGTTAGTCCATACGGGGTATATATTAAACAAAGAAAGGACGATTAAGTACGTAAATAATTCAGTTTTACAAAATTTTCTATAGAAATAAAATTTTGACAAAATTTTCTATAGAAATAAAATTTGACAAAATTTTCTATAGAAATAAAATGTGCCAAATTTCACCACATACCAAATTTCAACCGCGTAGGATGAATTTTGCTCCTCCAATAGCACCGGATGTCAAATCTGGGGATCGGTCTAAATGGGGGTTATATATAATTAAGACCGGTATGGACCAATGTTTGCATGGTTGTTAGAGACCATATACTAACACCACGTACCAAATTTCAACCGGATCGGGTGAATTTTGCTCTTCCAAGGGGCTCCGGAGGTCAAATCTGAGGATCGGTTTATATGGGGGCTACATATAATTATGGACCGATATGGACCAATTCCTGCATGGTTGTCAGAGACCATATAATAACACCACGTACCAAATTTCAACCGAATTGGATGAATTTTGCTCATCCATGAGGCTCCGGAGGTCAAATCTGGGGATCGGTTTATATGAGGGCTATATATAATTATGAACCGATGTGAACCAAAGTGTGCATGGCTATTAGAGACCATATTCTAACACCATATACCAAATTTCAGCCGAATCGGATGAAATTTACTTCTCTTAGAGTCTTCGCAAGCCAAATCGGGGGATCGGTTTATATGGGGGCTATATATAATTATGGACCGATGTGGACCAATTTTTGCGTAGTTGTTAGAGACCATACACTTACACAATGTACCAAATTTCATCCGGATCGGAATCGGAAATATGCTTCTGTTAGAGGCTCCGCAAGCCAAATCTGGGGATCGGTTTATATGGGGGCTATATATAATTATGGACCGATGTGGACCAATTTTTGCATGTTTGTTAAAAACCATATGCTAACACCATGTACAAAATTTCAAACGGATCGGATGAATTTTGCTCCTCCAAGAGGCTCCGCAAGGCAAATCTGAGCGTCGGTTTATATGGTGGCTATACGTAAAAGTGTTCCGATATGGCCCATTTGCAATACCGTCCGACCTACATAAATAACAACTACTTGTGCCAAGTTTCAAGTCGATAGCTTGTTTCGTTCGGAAGTTAGAGTGATTTCAACAGACAGACGGACGGACATGCTTAGATCGACTCAGAATTTCACCATAACCCAGAATATATATACTTTATGGGGTCTAGGGCAATATTTCGATGTGTTACAAACGGAATAACAAAACTAATATACCCCCCATCCTATGGTGGAGGGTATAAAAATATTCACGAAAATTTTTCCAACTAAAGTCCTAATTGAGTTTTAAAAAATATTGCATAACAATTTAGTTAATTCAACACATTTTTTAATTGAAACAAAAATCAATCACAAAACTTAATAGTATCAATTAATTTTTTAATTGGATCAATTAATTTTTTGATTGATACTATCATATCAGTGATTGCAGACATTTCAATTAAAAATTAACTGGATCAATTAATTTCGTCATTGAAGACAAAAAATATTTTTTGGTATATATATCCAGTGCGTAACCTTTGGATTCAGGACCCATTTAGGGCCAAATACTCTGCTGGGCAGTGCCCAACATCTATAGGCTTTCCCAGTAATCTCTTTGATGTAGCTCTTCTTATTCAGTTTCCTTTCTAAATACTTTATTTTATCAGACACTGGCATCATCTGGCCCAAAAAACCCGGTTCGATATAATTGGGCAACTTTAGTCCTTCTAGAAAATAGGCATAATTCTGTCTTCTCCGGGTTAACATTCAGGCTCCGTGGTCTTATACCATCCTAAGGACTCTTTCCGCCCTCCTGCAGAGTCGTTTAGGTTCTGTTCCCTGCAAAAGTATTTTACATTGTCTGCGTAACCGACGGGTTCAAATTTTTCAAATATTTCAAATGACTAAATTTGGATCTTAAATTCTATTTTCTTATGTGAATCATCTCTCACGTGCGTGTAGGAATGAAATTATTTTTTCTTCATCCACCTTAAATTCATTAACGATCCAAATTTGATCTACTTCCATACCTCTAGGTGGGGATTCATAAACTCTTTGGTGAATCCTTTTTTACAGGGAAATTAATCAATACTTTTAATTACATTTAACCCACATGTAAAGACACTGTGCAATAATACAATGAGCAGTGAACATTAGTTTTTGTATCGTTTCTTCGAAAGCATGGCTCAATTGAGAATTGATAAAGTTGAATTGGTTTTTCTGCAGCAAACGGTTTATTTTCTTTCAGTTCGTCAGTATTTTCGTACTGTCTTTTTTCAGCTGCTACTGTACACACACACAGATGTTTTCCTTTTTCCATACTTTCTTGGGCTTCCCGTCATGCTGGGTCACTTGTTCCTTTTATAGTCGTATGCATCCTTATACTTTAGAACCAAGATGCCTCAGGGACAACAAGTAAACAATGACATAATGACAAGTGGAGAAGAATTTAAGCGATAAATAATTAATTGATTTGAGAAGCTGAAAAAGAAGAAGACAAAAAAAAAAAAAATAAATAGGAGTATGTAACAAAAGTATCCATCTACAGATAACTTTTGCTGAAGATGAATGAGGACATGTTGCTGCGGTAGTTAATGTTATTGCCATATATTTGTAACGAAGGTATTAGTACGAATGTCCATCCATAGGGCGGTATGAGTAAATGTATAAATGTGCGTTTGTCTATTTTTACCAATTGCCGAAGAGAATGCTACTACCTAGTGCTATAGAAATACTGTAGAAAAACCAAGGAGATCCGGTTTGCTGCTTTATATTGAAAATTGAATTACCTAGAAATCGGTTTATATCGCACTATATCTTTTTTGTCCAAAATGGAAGAGTTTAACTTGTATGAGTGCAAACAAAATATGTTTCACCCTAAGAATATATTTTGTTACGGTCTCAAATAGATAATTTTCAGTTTCTTAAAATTGTGCTGGAATAGAGAGACTGTAACCCACAATCGAATTACTTGGGCTGTGGTAATACTTATGGCCTGTTCCTGTATATCGAACGAAAGCTTTCTTTCGTATTCCAAACGAAAGAAAATTGATTTTTGTTCTTCTATTTCGAAAGGCAAGTCACTTCATATTTTGTTGTCGAGTAATAAACGAACATATACAACAAGTGTCAAGAAAAAAGTAAAAACATTGTTAACATTTGAATGAATTCTCAGGCCAAAAATTTGAAAATACTCATTTTTGATAATCAATGTATTCTCATACAAACGAAACGAACTTTCAAAAATAGAAAAACCCAAATTCATTCGAATTCGAATGACTGCCTTTCTTTCGAATTGGTTTTCGTTCGATATACAGGAACAGGGCATTAGAGATGACAACGTATCTTAAAACTTCATAACATCGCCTTCTAAATGGTAAGTTAGTCCATACGGGGTATATTTTAAACAAAAAAGTGAGTCTATAAATAATTACGGACCGATATGAACGGTAATTACAGAGGCAGAAGTGAAATATCGGGGCTATATACAATTATGAACCGAAATGGACCAATTTTGTGTCATAGTTTTGTGTCATAACTATAGACCGATATGGGCCAATTTCTGCATGGTTTTTAAAGACCATATACTAACACATAATGTAAAAAATTTCAACCGAATCGAATGAAATTTACTCTTCCAAGAGGCTCCGGATGTCAAATCTGGGGATCGGTTTATATGAGGGCTATATATAATTATGGATCGATATGGACTAATTTTTGTATGGTTGTTAGAGACCACCGTGATGCAATGGTTAGCATGCCCGGTTGATAGTGTTCTTATACTAACTTAAAATACAAAATTTCAACCGGATCGGATGAAATTTGCTCCTCCAAAAGGCTCCAAAAGCCACATCTGGGTATCGATTTATATGGGGGCTATACATAATAATGGACCGATATGGACTAATTTTTGCATGGTTGTTAGAGACCACCGTGGTGCAATGGTTAGCATGCCCGCCTTGCATACACAAGGTCGTGGGTTCGATTCCTGCTTCGACCGAACACCAAAAAGTTTTTCAGCGATGGATTATCCCACCTCAGTAATGCTGGTGACATTTCTGAGGGTTTCAAAGCTTCTCTAAGTGGTTTCATTGCAATGTGGAACGCCGTTCGGACTCGGCTATAAAAAGAAGGTCTCTTGTCATTGAGCTTAACATGGAATCGGGCAGCACTCGGTGATAAGAGAGAAGTTCACCAATGTGGTATCACAATGGACTGAATAGTCTAAGTGAGCCTGAAATATCGGGCTGCCATCTAACCTAACCTAGAGACCACATACCATAACCACGCACCAAATTTCAACCAAATCGGTTGAAATTTGTTCCTCCAAGGGGCTCCGGAGGTCAAAAATTTGGGGTCGGTTTATGTGGGGGCTATATGTAATTACTGACCGATGTGGACCAATGTTTGCATGGTTGTTAGACATCATATACTAACACCAAGTACCAAATTTCAAGGGGATGGGATGAAAGCTCCTCCATCAGACTGCGGAAGGCAAATCTGGGGATCAGTTTATATGGAGGCTACACTTAAAAATGGTTCGATATTGCCTTTGGCAATACCATCCGACCTACATCCATAACAACTACTTTTTTTCCAAATTTCAAGTCGATAGCTTGTTTCGTTCGGAAATTAGTGTGATTTCAACAGACAGATGGATGTACATGGCTACACTGATAAAACAGTGAACCCACCAGGAAAGAAAATTTTAGTTAATTTCAGAAAAAAATAGATTAATTTTAAAAAACTTTAGCTAAATTGTATTAGAAGCGCAGATGTCGTGCCGATTTAGCAAAAAATAGTAAAAAGAAGTATATACGGCCGTAAGTTCGACCCGGCCGAATCTTATGCACTCTCCGCCATGGATTGCGTAGAAACTCCTACAAAAGACTGTCATCCATAATCGAATTACTTGGGTTGTGGTATTTTAAAACTTCTTAACATCGTTTTCTAAATTGTGAGTTAGTCCATACGTGGTAGAGAGCCAGAATTGAAATATGGGGTTCGCTTATATGGGGGCTATATACAATTATCAACTTGTTATGGACCAAACTTTTTTGTAATTGAGGATCGATTTATCTGAGGGCTATATATAATTATAGACCGATATGGAGCTAGTTAGGCATGGTTGTTAATGGCCATATACTAGCACAATGTAGCAAATTTCAACTGACTCGGATGAAATTTGCTCCTCAAAGAGGCTCCAAAACCAAATCTCGGGATCGGTTTATATGGGGGCTATATATGATTATGGACTGATATGGACCACTTTTGGCATGGCTATTAAATATCATATACTACCATCACATACCAAATGTCAACCAGATCGGATGAATTTTGCTTCTCCAAAAGGCACCGGAGGTCAAATCTGGGGATCGGTTTATATGGGGCTATATAAAATTATGGACTGATATGAACCAATTCCTGCATGGTTGCTGGATAACATATACTAACATCACATACCAAATTTCAACCGAATCGGATGAATTTTGCTCTTCCAAGGGGCTCCGGAGGTCAAATCTGGGGATCGGTTTATATGGGGGCTATATATAATTATGGAGCGATGTGTACCAATTTTTGCATGGTTGTTAGATATCATATGCTGACACCATGTAACAAATTTCAGCCGGATTGGATGAAATTTGCTTCTCTTAGAGTCCCCGCAAGCCAACAGACGGACGGACGGACCGACGGACATGCTCAGATCGACTTAGAATTTCACCTCGACCCAGAATATATGTACTTTATGGGGTCTTAGAGCAATGTTTCGATGTGTTACAAACGGAATGACAAAGTTAATATACCCTCATCTTATGGTGAATTTCGATAAATTTCTTTAAAATAACGAAATTTTAATTAAAATAAAGTTTATAATCTTTGCTTCAAAAATTTGTTTCATTAAAATTAGGACACACCTTTTGGAAATTTGCGTCCCTCAGTTAAAGTCGCATGTCTTTAAACTAAGGCACATTTTCCTTAAAATAACCAAACACATGTTTGATTTAAAGAAATCGTCCTTAAATTGACTGAAATATTGAATATTTCGATTAAAGATAAAAACGCTTCAAATATAGGCTAAGACTTATTTTGAGGATCTGGCATGTTTGGTTTACAGTTTTTTTTATAACTAAGAAAACATTTTTTACTTTTTAGTATTCGTTATAATTGTATTTTTAAACTGGAATTTGTTTGCACGCGAATACCTTTATTAATATGGAATCGCGCAGCACTCAGTGATAAGCGAGAAGTTCACCATTGTGGTATCACAATGGACTGAATAGTCTAAGTGAACCTGATACATCGGGCTGCCACCTAACCTAACCTAATGTGAGAAAAGATAATGAAAATTCGATAAATGAGATCTATATCCTAATTTTAATTTTATTGATCCTAAATTTAAAGCGAGATAAGTCGCTAAAAAAATGTCTTTATTTTAAAAAAGCCGCATCTTTGGCTCGGAATCAATACCAAAATCCTTAATGTTAAAATCTTTGTATGCAAGTAAACTTTTTTTTGAGAGTAGTTTGAAGGAAACAAACTGGAGCTCAAAATTGCAAAAATGTCTCTAGTGCCATACGCATCAAAATGGACGCGTTATTAGTAAAATTTACAAATTATAAGAAAATCTGAAGTATTTTGTGGGAGACACGAATTTAGTTAATGAAATATAGAGTTCGCTTTTTTGAGTATAGATAGACCCAGAGTTTTACCACTTTATGGGATCTTCGACCAATATTTCGATGTGGTACAAACGGAATGACATCATGTGGACAAAATTTGTGGAATTTTGTTTTAAAATTTTGTACTTACACCGATTCTATATACAAATCCTTATCATTTAAACACGGTACTCATTTTCATGAGGGAGAGCGAAAAACTAAAAAACGCATACATCTCTCAGTCGTCGATAAGCTGTCTAGGGTTAAGCTGAGTACTATGTTCAGTTTTCAAGCTGAAAACCAGTTTGTTTTCATGGATACT
The DNA here is from genome assembly GCF_050003625.1 of Haematobia irritans. NCBI lineage: Eukaryota > Metazoa > Arthropoda > Insecta > Diptera > Muscidae > Haematobia > Haematobia irritans. The sequence continues at coordinate 128,787,757 of NC_134397.1, forward strand.
TTTTTTAATTAATTAATTTAGAAATATAACATTATTTGCAATCAATTCCTTGGATCTTTTTCATCCATTATTTTGCAAGACTTGATAAAAATATAATCGTCTTCATAAATATAATTGTACTTTAAATTTTGTGTTTTGGTGAAAAAGCCGAACATAGTACTCACCTTTAATGGGGAACTTTTGAAAAGCAAAAAAGCGAATTCTATGGTTAATATTTGTTTTTCTTCTCTAATCCCTAAATGTAAAAAGCAACCCTCGTATTTTGATACATTTTGACATAAATAAATCCTTCTTAAATTTTTAAATGTAGTTTATGTGGATTCCTTAAGCTTTGCAAACTTAAACCGAAACTCTTATGCCTTAAAAACATCTTTAAAAAGTATTTTTCTCTTAGAAATCTCGTAAATTGATCCAATTCTACTATTATCCTTAAACAAAACTGTTCCATATTGAGTGAATCTTTTACCAAATTAAGGGTCAACTGTGTACTTGCGAAACATCCGGTTTTTATGGCAAAGCCTTTGTCGTATAATATTCTACATATTAGCTCGTTGATGTTGATGCCTTTGATAGTCCTCAGTACTATTTCAAGTTGTTTTTATTATCCAATGCCACAACAACAATCACATAAGCAAACGTAACACATTACGCCAGAAGAAAGTACTATCTTCGTAAAGTACTGCTACCGCCATTTCCAACTTTTGATACTCTGTTAATTTAAGTGGTTCACTATGGGGACCATGGGGTTATGTTCTTTTATTTTCATTCCATTCACCGAAAGTGGATCATATATAAAGTTCATCAGTGGTTTTGTTACATTCACAGTTATTTCACCACGAAGAAATATATAAAAGCTAGCTGTGTTGTGCCTTCCTGGTATACTCACCTTTGGATGGTGGGCATACCAACTTAATGATTCCGTGTGTAACACACCGAAATATTGGTCTGATGATGAGGAATGTGGTTCCGAAACGGCTAACCATCCAAACATCTTGCAGTCTATAACTTTTTTTCCACTTGTAGTTTCGCTATAGTGGATATATCCTCGGAACACATAAAATTATGTACTATGAAGCAATGAAACCAATGGAAACTTCAAAAATGACAAGTTCTTCTAAATAACGGAATTTTCTGAAGGGATGTTATTGTTATTAATTGTTCCAAATATAAAAATCGCATTATCTATATGCAACTTTTTAAACTGCGCTAAAACCACTGATGCAATTAGTGGTAGGTCCCAATGGACCTCATCACGCAGAATCGCACTAAACTTTTTAAAATACCTATAAAAACCGATTTAATGACTCAATCACATAAAAATTTACAGTTTTCAACTTAAAACCCTTTTATACAAGAAGTCATAAACCATCACGCTGCAAATCATGCAAAAGATAAAGTTATGTAGGAATAAAAATCAAAAAAGTCCAGCGGGACCACATCACGCACAGAAGGGATATATGTATCACCCAATTTTCCCAAATTTGACCACAAAACCCTTATTTATCAACCGATCTTGCTCAAAATTAGCTAAATATAATCTTCTATAGCACTTACTATATGTGAAAAAAATCATCGAATTCGGTTCAGATTTAGCTATAGCTCCCATATATATGTACCGCCCGATTTTTCTAAATTTGGCCATAAAACCCTTATATATCAACCGATCTTACTCAAAGTTGGCTTAATATAATCTTCTATAGCAATAACTATACGTGCAAAAAATCATCGAAATCGGTTCAGATTTAGATATAGCTCACATATATATGTATAGCCCGATTTTCCCAAATTTGGCCATAGAACCCTTATTTATTAACCGATCTTACTCAAGGTTGGCTAGATCCAGTCCTCTATAGTACTAAATATATTTAATCGAAATCGGTTCAGACTAGATATAGCTCCCATATCGCCCGATTTTGAAAAATTCGCCCCTTATAACCCTATGTTTGACCATACAGGCCTCATTTCTTAACTGATCTTAATGATCAAATCTTGCACAAGGTAACCTTTTGTGGTATTAATAAAACCCGCAAAGTATTATGCAAATTGGTTCAGATTTAGATATAGCTTCCATATATATGCATCGCTTGATTTTCCCAAATTTGGCCATAGTACTCTTATTTATTAACCAATCTTACTGAAATTTCAAATTTTGATGTACTAGCCGATCGTATTTATACGTACTTGTAGCTCTTACACAAGATTATTGCTCGATTTTTACATGTTTGGATTTATTACCCACATTAATTGAACGATTTTCTCTTTTTATACCCTCCACCATAGGATGGGTGGTATATTAACTTTGTCATTCCGTTTGTAACACATCGAAATATTGCTCTAAGACCCCATAAAGTATATATATATTCTGAGTCTATCTGAGCATGTCCGTACGTCCGTCCGTCCGTCTATTGAAATCACGCTAACTTCCGAACGAAACAAGCTATTGACTTGAAACTTGGCACTAGTAGTTGTTATTGATGTAGGTCGGATGGTATTGCAAATGGGCCATATCGGTCCACTTTTACGTGTAACCCCCATATAAACGGACCCTCAAATTTGGCTTGCGAGGCCTCTAAGAGAAGCAAATTTCATCCGATCCGGCTGAAATTTGGTACATGGTGTTAGTATATAGTCTCTAACAACCATGCACAAATTGGTTCACATCGGTCCATAATTATATATAACCCCCATATAAACCGATCCCCCGATTTGGCTTGCAGAGCCTCCAAGAGAAACAAATTTCATCCGATCCGGCTGAAATTTGGTACATGATGTTAGTATATGGTCTCTAATGACCATGCAAAAACAGGTCCATATCGGTCCATAATTATATGTTGCCCCTATATAAACCGATCCCCCGATTTGGCTGCAGATCCTCTAAGAGAAACAAATTTCATCCGATCCGGCTGAAATTTGGTACATGATGTTAGTATATGGTCTCTAATGACCATCGGTCCATAATTATATATAGCCCCCATATAAACCGATCACCAGATTTGACCTCCGGAGCCTCTTGGAAGACCAAAATTCATCTGATTCAGTTGAAATTTGGTACGTGATGTTAATATAAGGCCTCAAATACCCATGCAAAAATTGGTCGATATCGGTCCATAATTATATATAGGCCCCATATAAACCGATTCCCAGATTTGACCTCCGGAGCACCTTGGAAGAGCAAAATTCTTCCCATCCGGTTGAAATTTGGTACGTGATGTTAGTATATGGTATCCAACAACCAGGAATTGGTTCCTATCAGTCCATAATTATATATAGCTCCCAGATAAACCGATCGCTAGATTTGACCTCCGGTGTCTTTTGGAGAAGCAAAATTCATCCGATCTGGTTGAAATTTGGTACGTGGTGGTAGTATATGATATTTACCAACCATGCCAAAAGTGGTCCATATCAGTCCATAATCATTTATAGCCCCCATATAAACCGATCCCAAGATTTGGTTTTGGAGCCTCTTGGATTAGCAAATTTCATCCGAGTGAGTTGAAACTTGCGGATGACAGTCTTTCGTAGAAGTTTCTACGCAATCCATGGTGGAGGGTACATAAGATTCGGCCTGGCCGAACTTACGGCCGTATATACTTGTTTAATGATGGGCTCAATATTAGTGGTATACTAACTCCGTAGGTGCAATATCAATTACAGCCAGTGTTGCTAGAAGTAGGGGAAATTCCCTATATGTAGGGTTTTTCTAATATTTAGCGTCTTGTAGGGACGTAGGTCCACAATGTAGGGACATTTTCACTCAATAATAATTTTTAAATATTTTTTTTTAATAATATTTTTTACATTTTGGTGGCTCTAGAGGAGGAAATTAGAAGCCGGCAAGGCTTGATCTTTAACAATGTGTGGTAACAACAGTTACCACTCGTACCAAAAAAATCTAACTAAATTTGAGTATTACCACAAATTTACCAAACAAATATTTCTATAGAAATTTTTGTTAAAACTTTATTCCTGTAAAAAATTTTGTCAACATTTTATTTCTATAGAAAATTTTGCCAAAATTGTATTTGTATAGAAATTTTTTTTTTTTTTAATTTTTTTCACAAAATTTTATTTCTATAGAATTTATTATCAAAATTTTATTCCTATAGAAAAATTTCTCAAAAAAATTTGTTTACAGAAAATTTTTCCAAAATTTTATTTCTATAGAGATTTAGCAAAAAACTTACTATTTTTGGTAGAATTCTACCAACTGTGGCAACCGTGGTGGTAACACAAATTTATTTTCTAGGTTATATACGTTGCATTTTCATGTTTTAAGATAATAAAGTACTTAGAACCACTTTTATTTTAGAAAATTTGTTTAAATTTAACGAAAATATTGTAGGGAAAATTGTTTGGGAATGTATGGGAAAGTAGGGAACTTTTTTTGTCCTTGTAGGGTAAACCGATCATTTTCCCTGGCAACACTGACTATGAGCTATGTTATAGTCAGATTGAGACAAAGCACCCATAAACATTAAATTAAATCAAATATAGCTCCAAAGATCTGGCATTTCTATTCAGATTGAGATACACTCAAAAAAAAAAAAAAAAAAACAGTGAATCCATCAGGGAGAAAAATTTTGGTTGGTTTTAGAAATTTTGATTATTTTTATAAAATTTTAACTAAACAGTATTACAAACGTTGACATCACGCCGAAAAGTAAATGTTTTTCGACCAATTCAAGGAAATTTATTAGAAATAATTGAATTTTTTCACTTGTTAAACGAAATTTTGCAGTTTGAAGGGGAACATTGGATTTCAAAATTTCAAGAATGTCTTTAGTGCCATACGAAGTTCAAGATGGATGCATTTGTGGTAAAATTTACAAATTTAAGGAAATAATGAACTATTTTGTGAGAAGTACGAATTTAGTAAATCTTTTTGCTTCATTTGTGTATATTGTTTTCCAGCTTTTTAGTTTATTTAACTAATGTACGCAAAAAATCATTAGAGTAAAGAAAACTTTTTCCAAACATAAAAATTGCTTGAACTAAAATAAAGTTAAATTGGCTTTAGTGAAATAAAGGGTTCACTTTTTTTGAGTGTAGAGTTCCCATAAACATGTGGCCTTAATTTTCATAAATATGGAACTAAGCTTTAATTCCCGAACCTATACCAATAATGCCCTACGAATGCTTATGTATTCTACATCACTAGGGGTGGTTTAGGTTTAGGGTAGTCGGAACCGCCCGACTTTAAACTTTGCTTGTTTGTTTAATAATGGAATCAATATTAGTGGCATACTAACTTTGTAGGTGCAAAATCAACCATAGCTCCTAATATCAGAAATTTCCGTTCAGATTGTGATAAAACTCCCATAAGCTTATACCCCTTAATGTTCTTATATATGGAAATGCGGTTTATCTCCCAAAGCTATACCAATGATACCCCACAAATGTTTATGTTTACTAATACGGGTGGCTTAGGGTATATCATAACTCGGCACTACCCAACTTTCTACTTTACTCACTTGTTTTAAAAGAGAACATCCAATTCCCCGATATCAAACAAATTAGTTTTTTTTTTGCCCAGAGACAAGCCTACCTCTCCCGGTCCAATTTTCAAAAAGGCGTGAAGGGGGGACCCCGACCAAATATTGAAAAATCTGGTACCCTATATTAACTTAAAAGCCTCCCCTGCGTCCCCTGTAAATTTCAAGTAAATCGGAAAATTTATTCTTACCACTGTACTTTAAAAAAGCCGGACAAAGGGGAGGTCAATGCTTTAAATTTTTATACCCTCCATCATAGGATGGGGGTATATTAACTTTGTCATTCCGTTTGTAACACATCGAAATATTGCTCTAAGACCCCATAAAGTATATATATTCTGGGTCGTGGTGAAATTCTGAGTCGATCTAAGCATGTCCGTCCGTCCGTCTGTTGAAATCACGCTAACTTCCGAACGAAACAAGCTATCGACTTGAAACTTGGCACAAGTAGTTGTTATCGATGTAGGTCGGATGGTATTGAAAATGGGCCATATCGGTCCACTTTTACGTATAGCCCCCATATAAAGGGACCCTCAGATTTGGCTTGTGGAGCCTCTAACAGAAGCATATTTCATCCGATCCGGCTGAAATTTGGTACATGGTGTTGGTATATGGTACATAATTATATATAGCCCCCATATAAACCGATCCCCAGATTTGGCTTGCGGAGCCTAAAAGAGAAGCAATTTTCATCCGATTTGGCTGAAATTTGGTACATGGTGTTGGTATATGGTCTCTAACAACCATGCAAAAATTGGTCCACATCGATCCATAATTATATATAGCCCCGATATAAACCAATCCCCAGATTTGGCTTGCGGAGCCTCAAAGAGAAGAAAATTTCATCCGATCCGGCTGAAATTTGGTACATTGTGTTGGTATATGGTCTCTAACAACCATGCAAAAATTGGTCCATATCGGCCCTTAATTATATATAGCCCCCATATAAACCGATCCCCAGATTTGGCTTGTGGAGCCTCTAAGAGAAGCATATTTCATCCGATCCGGTTGAAATTTGGTACATGGTGTTGGTATATGGTCTCTAACAATCATACAAAAATTGGTCCACATCGGTCCATAATTATATATAACCCCCATATAAACCGATCCCCAGATTTGGCTTGCGGAGCCTCAAAGAGAAGCAACTTTAATCCGATAAACCTGAAATTTGGTACATGATGTTGGTATATGGTCTCTAACAACCATGCAAAAATTGGTCCACATCGGTTCATAATTATATATAGCCCCCATATAAACCGATCCCCAGATTTGGCTTGCGAAGTCTCCAAGAGAAGCAAATTTCATCCAAGCCGGTTGTAATTTGGAACATGGTGTTAGTATATGATCTTTTACAATCGTGCCAGAATTGGTCCATATCGGTCCATAATTATATATAGCCCCCATATAAAACGTTCTCCAGATTTGACCTCCGGAGCCTCTTGGAGGAGCAAAATTCATCCGATCCGGTTCAAATTAGGAACGTGGTGTTAGTATATGGTCGCTAACAACCATACCAAAATTGGTCCAATCACACAAAAATTGGTCCATATCGGTTCATAATCATGGTTGCCACTAGAGCCACAAATAATCTACCTAAATTTTATTTCTATAGAAAATTTTGTCAAAATTTTATTTCTATAGGAAATGTTGTCAAAATTTTATTTCTAGAGAAAATTTTGTTAAAATTTTATTCGGTTCATAATAAAATTTTCATCATTTTCAAAATTTTATTTGTATAGAAAATTTTGTCAAAATTTTATTTCTATAGAAAATTTTGTTCAAATTTTATTCGGTTCATAATCATGGTTGCCTCTCGAGCCACAAATAATCTACCAAGATTTTATTTCTATAGAAAATTTTGTCAAAAGTTTATTTCTATAGAAAATTTTGTTAAAATTTTATTTCTGTAGAAATTTTTGTCAAAATTTTATTTCTATAGAATATTTTGTCAAAATTTTTATTTCTATAGAAAATTTTGTGAAAATTTTATGTCTACTTTGTCGAACTGAATTATATACGTATTGGATCGATCTTTTTTGAGTTAATATATACCACGTATGGACTTACATACAATTTAGAAGATGGTGTTAGGAGGTTTTAAGATACCTTGCCATCGGCAAGCGTTACCGCAACTTAAGTAATTCGATTGTGGATGGCAGTGTTTAGAAAAAGTTTATACGTAATCCATGATGGAGGGTACATAAGCTTCGGCCTGGCCGAACTTACGGCCGTATATACTTGTTTCTATCTATGATTTGATACAAAAAGAATCGCTTTCATACATATTTATTGGCACTCCTAATTTTTAGTGTTTTTGTGGAAAATCCGAACTTAGTACCCATCGCTATATGAAAATTTAACAAGTAAAGAATGTCTAAAGTCGGGCGGGGCCGACTATATTATACCCTGCACCACTTGGTAGATCTAAATTTTCGATACCATATCACATCCGTCAAATGTGTTGGGGGTATATATAAAGGTTTGTCCCAAATACATACATTTAAATATCACTCGATCTGGATAGAATTTGATAGACTTCTACAAAATCTATGGACTCAAAATTTAAGTCGGCTAATGCACTAGAGTGGAACACAATTTTAGTAAAAAAAAATATGGGAAACATTTAAATCTAAAGCAGTTTTAAGGAAACTTCGCAAAAGTTTATTTATGATTTATCGCTTGATATATATGTATTAGAAGTTTAGGAAAATTAGAGTCATTTTTAAAACTTTTCGACTAAGCAGTGGCGATTTTACAAGGAAAATGTTGGTATTTTGACAATTTTTGTCGAAATCAGAAAAACATATATATGGGAGCTATATCTAAATCTGAACCGATTTCAACCAAATTTGGCACGCATAGCAACAATGCTAATTCTACTCCCTGTGCCAAATTTTAACTAAATCGGAGTTAAAAATTGGCCTCTGTGGTCATATGAGTGTAAATCGGACGAAAGCTATATATGGGAGATATATCTAAATCTGAACCGATTTCAACCAAATTTGGCACGCATAGCTACAATGCTAATTCTACTCCCTGTGCAAAATTTCAACTAAATCGGAGCAAAAAATTGGCCTCTGTGGACATATGAGTGTAAATCGGCCGAAAGCTACATATTGGAGCTATATCTAAATCTGAACCGATTTCAACCAAATTTAGCACGCATAATAATAATGCTAATTCTACTCTCTGTGCAAAATTTCAACTAAATCGGAGTTAAAAATTGGCCTCTGTGGTCATATGAGTGTAAATCGGGCGAAAGCTATATATGGGAACTATATCTAAATCTGAACCGATTTCAACCAAATTTGGCACGCATAGCTACAAAGCAAATTCTACTCCCTGTGCAAAATTTCAACCAAATTGGGGTAAAACTCTGGCTTCTGGGACCGTATTAGTCCATATCGGGCGAAAAATATATATGGGAGCTATATCTAAATCTGAACCGATTTCTTTCAAAATCAATAGGGATCTATTCTGAGCCAAAACACATACTTGTGCCAAATTTGAAGTCGAATGGACTAAAACTGCGACCTAGACTTTGATTACAAAAATGTGTTCACGGACAGACGGACATCGCTATATCGACTCAGGAACCCACCCTGAGCATTTTTGCCAAAGACACCATGTGTCTATCTCGTCTCCTTCTGGGTGTTGCAAACATATGCACTAACTTATAATACCCTGATCCACAGTGTGGAGCAGGGTATAAAAATGTCTATAAACGGGAGTATCGGTACCACAGCTGTTATAGGTCCGTCAGAGACAATTTCCCCAAAGGGCAATTTTAAGAAATTTTAAGAAACATTGCCATCGATCACTGTTCCTACAACCAAAGTCGATTCGATTCGATTCGATTCGATTGTGGATGGTAGTCTTTAGTAGACTGTAGAAGATTCGACCTGAACGAACTTTTCATTGTACATACTTGTTTTATCTTACTTGATCTTACAATCTCCCGTTTGCCTTTCTCAGCCCATTTATTCAATTCTTGCTCATTGCTCTCATTGGGGCAACAAATGTGAGTAAAATGGGGTTCTTTCACTATTGCCAGTTGAACTTAAAGGGATAATAATTTAATATTGGACATTTTCATTACATTGTGTGTGTGTGTTAGATATGAGCAAATATGTGTATATGTATGTAAGTTTTTGTATACACGCGCATCTATTTGAAATGGTTTAATGACAGACCTTTTTCTGACCTTCATATTTAACTTGGCATTTACACAGATGTACTTAAAGACATCTTTGGCAGTTCCTCTTGTCCATGTAGGACAGATAAGAAAATTCATTGTGTAATGCGTCGCAAATGTTTCACGTTTATGCATCCGGTCCAAAACAATCAACATTCAAGTTGACCATTTGTAGTATATTTAGGCAAATAGTGAAGTGGATATATATAGTTTAGTTCTCCTTAACACTCTATTAAAAACAGGCCACGTCCTTGTACTTATAACAAAACACAAATATACTTAAGAAAGTATCCATCGAGAAGACCTACTCTTAGAATTGCTTTAAAGGTATCGAAACATGCAAATTACATAGATACACTGAAAAAATATTGACCGTTATAGAAGACACAATATTAAGAAACAAAATATTTTATATAAAAACAAGTATATACAGCAGTAAGTTCGGCCGGGCCGAATCTTAAATACCCACCACCATGAACCAAATATTAGGGTTTCCTTTGAAATTTCAGGAGGGCTTGAGGACTTGAGGACACTTCCCGAAGAAAAATTTAAAGATTTCACCTATGAGGACTATATCAGATTCTGGATTTATAAGAACCATTTTTCTTTGAGTTTTAGAGGAATGATTAACATCTCTTGTAAGTGTGCATAAAATTATAAAATAACGTCTTGATTTGAAATGTTAAATCTGTAGAAGTAAAATCTGGAAATTTTACATTGAGTTTCAAGCAATTTTCATGATCAGTGCGCCTTCTACACCATCAAGAAGTGAATTCGGTCTATATGGAGGCATTACCAAATGGACCGATAAAAACTTAATCCGATACACGTTTTTGTGAGCCTAAAATACCAGAATATTTACAATTTCAGGCAAATCAGATAAAAACTACGGTTTCTAGAAACCCAAAGAGTTAAATCGGGAGATCGTCGTTTTCGTTTTCGGCACACCTCTTTATGACCCGAAAATACCTCTAGTTTTCCAATTTCAGGCAAATAGGATAAAAACTTCGGATTCTAGAAGCCCGAGAAGTAAAATCGGGAAATCGGTCTATATGGGGGCTATGCCAAAATATGGACCGATACTCACCATTTTCTGCACACCTCTTTATGGTCCTAAAATACCTCTAGATTTCCAATTTCAGACACATTGGATAAAAACTACGGTTTCTATAAGACCAAGACCCCAAATCGGGAGGTCCTTTTATATGGGACCATACCAAAACATGGACCGATACTCACAATTTTTGGCACACGTATTTGTGGTCCTACAATACCTCCAGATTTCAAATTTCAGGTAAATTGAATAAAAACTGCGGTTTCTATAAGCCCAAGAAGTAAAATCGGGAGATCGGTCTATATGGGGGCTATACCAAAACATGGACCGATACTCACCATTTTTGGCACACCTCTTTATGGTTATAAAATACCTACGATTTCTATAAGCCCAAGACCCCAAATCGGGAGGTCGGTTTATATGGGGACTATATCAAAACCTGGAGCGATATAGCCCATCTTCGAACTTGACCTGCCTGCAGACAAAAGACGAGTTTGTGCAAAATTTCAGCACGATTGCTTCATTATTGAAGACTGTAGCGTGATTACAACAGACAGACAGCCAGACAGACGGACATCGTTATATCGTCTTAGAATTTCTCCCTGATCAAGAATATATATATACTTTATATAGTCGGAAATCGATATTTCCATGTGTTACAAACGGAATGACAAACTTAATATACCCCCCTCACCATTCTATGGTGGTGGGTATAAAAAGTAATTAAGAGCTACTTCATAATTTTTGCATTACATTCTTATACCCACCATCAAAAGATGGGGGTATATTAACTTTGTCCTTGCGTTTGCAACACATCGCTATAACGCTTTCAGACTCCAAAAGTATATACATTCTGAGTCGATCTAACGATGTCCGTCCGTCAGTTGAAATCACGCTAACTTTTGAACCAACGAAGCTATCGACTTGAAACTTGGCACAAGTAGTTGTTATTGATATTGGTCAGATGGTTTTGCAAATGGGCTATAGTGGACCACTTTTACGTATAGCCCCATATAAACCGACTCCCATTTGACTTGCCGGTTATCTTGAAGGAACACATTTCATCCGATCCAGTTGAAATTTGATACGTCCCCGCAAAAAACTTTAGAAGTTCTTCTAAAGGCACAACTTTAAGAGCACTTCCAAAAATGTCCTCCCAAAGATGCTCTTTATTTTAACTACACATCAAGTTTAATTCAATTTTTTCTAACTTGCATTTTTCATATTTTGAATGGGCAATTTTATGTTTAGTTTCAAATAGGTTGAAACCAGAGTAAGAATTAATAAAATGGTGCAAATTATTTAAATCTTGTCGAAAAAAAAATGCTAAATCCATTCTGGAAAAATGGCGAATTCCTGAATATATTTCGGGTCAATAGTTTCAGGTTAATATATTTCAGGTTAATACGTGTTGTTATGCAAAAAGATGCTAAATCCATTCTGGAAAAATGGCGAATTCCTGAATATATTTCGGGTCAATAGTTTCAGGTTAATATATTTCAGGTTAATACGTGTTGTTATGCAAAAAGATTTTATTTCCGGAGCTTCCTGTAGGTGCCAATTTCATTCGATCCGGTAGATCTAAAAACCGTCAAAAATTGGTCCATATCGGTCCATCATTATATGTAGTCCCCATACGAACCCAAGATTTTATTTCTGGAGCTTCATGGAGGAACAAATTTCGTCCGATCTGCTTGAAATTTGGCGCTATATTACCATGCGGATACCGCTAAGAAGGACCAGCCTTAGATTCATCGTTTAGTATACCGAATTCTGGGTCGATTTACCCATGTCCATCCGTCTGTGCAAAGTACAGCTGTCTGTTTAAGTCCGATCATCCTCAAATTTGCTATTGGGTCTTATTTTGACTCAAAGACAACCGCAACTGATTTAGGAAAAATCGGTTAACATTTAGATATAGCTGCCATATATAGTTATCACAGATCTGGTCATAATTGGCGTATTTAACAACCAATCTACTTCAAATTCCATACATCCGAATACTTTGTGACTCTCGGAAAACTTTTCGATATATGTTAACTTCCATATGTATCTTTCACCCGATATGTACTTATATGATCCGAAGAGCCAGAGTTTTACCCTGAGTGGCTTCAAAATTTGCACAAGGAGTACAATCAGCGTTGTCCTTCGTCCGAAAGATTTCTAATTTTTAAATTTGGTCCGATGGTCGAGCCAAACGGAATTTGGCCCATTTGCATAAATTTGGTAAAATTTATAATTTTTTTCTAGTATTTAAAAAAAAATATTGTCGTGAGACCAAATATTTCATGTGCTTAAAATACGAATGCGAATTTTGCTTAAGAGAGAAGACCTATTTCTCTGAAATAAAGATTTTTCCCTTGTACAAAAGTCTCTAAACTTTTCAATGAAGTCGGTTTGTCCTTATAGTTAAGTGATTCGACATAAAATTGGGTATCCTAACATGAAAGAAAATTTCGTTTTACTAAAGTCAAAATGGCTTTAATATTTCTGAAAAAAAATCTTCAAAATTAATGAAATCGTTTTAGCACATTCCCCCATATTCGCAAAAAGCAAGAATTTATTTTCCTTCTAACGAAAATATAGATATACTCTCGAACCCCAATACAACTTTAGTTGGAACTTCTCATTGAAGAGAACTATATAACCAAGATTTAAGTTTACAAGTTTCAGGGTTAAGAAATGGTCAAATGAAAATTTTGCGATTTGCGATTCCGAATTTCGGAACATGGGGGATTATGTTTTTTAACTCGTTATTTTAAAGTCGTTTTTTACTTGAAACATAAAATAACTTTCCCTTGTAGTAAAAGAGAATTGTGACGTAAATGTGTCCTCACTTCAATTCTCTGCTTCTTTGGCTCGGAATCAATACCAAAATCATTAGCGCACTGTTAGAAAAATATGTTTTTCATATGTTCCGATATAAACAAAATGTGTTTCGGGCTCAATTTTAAAACACAATATATTTAAGTGCAAACATGTAATGTTTCTAAAGTAACACTAAACGTTTGGGACATCTATATTAATATGTTAGAATATATTATGTTTGGGGCATGAATGTTTCATAAAAATCATATGTGTGAATGCAAACATATATACATTTACAAATTTCAACTAAACATACATATGTTGTGATATTTTATTCAAAGCGACAGAGAGAGTATAGAGAAAGAAATAGAGATGGAAACCGGAAGAGTTGACAAAAGATAACATAACACAGCGAAAGAATCAAAAGAGAACAATTTCTGTGAAACCGCTTGTATGTTGTTGCGGAAAACTGTTTTATGATAAGGCCAAAAATTTGATATGCTTAAGTCTAAATATTATTTAATTTGAATAAAGAGAATAGACATTCGGATCCAGGAGAATAGACATTTGAAAAACAAACAGCATATGTTTTCGCCTTCACAGAAAAAAGTGAATAATTGAATCAAATACAAAAATTGTGAATTCAATTATTTTTGTATTTGATTTTCAGCTTATGACGAAAATTGTAAATCCAATTACCCAAATTGTAAGGTTGTCATAAAACTATTTTCAAATGAAGTAATATTTGCGTTGAGTATAAATGTAATTGGAATTTGTCAAAATATTCAAATGACATAGTACTCAATCCAAATACATTAGTATTTGAAGTATATAGTGTTTTCAATTACAGTCGTAATTGAACTGAGTACAATGTTAATAGAATTTTGTAACCTATACAATTACTATCGTAATTGTGTTTATTACGATGTTAATCAATACAATCTTTGTACTATATAATCTATATTAATTTAAGAAAATTATACAAATACACTCTGAAAAAAATTTTATGCATTTTATTATAAAAAAGTAATTCTGAAAATATGTATAATTGAAAATACAGCGAAGTACATGTTTGGTATAAAAATATAGAATATTCATTATAAACGACGTATTTAACAGGCTAACTCACAAAGTTTTTGAATTATCTGTACCACCTGCTGGAATTTCCCAAATCTTCCTCATTTATATCCTGCTCTTCTGTAATACAAACATCTATTCATTTCAAAGTTTCGAAAATATTTCAAAGTTTTACATGACTTCACCTTCTGTTGCTGGGAAGAAATCCTCGAAATCCCCGTTTTCGAAGTAAACACATTTTCCTCTAGGCCACATATTTTTGACAGTCGGCTTATATCCATTAATAGGGCAATTTGACGTGTACACGAACTAATTGCAAAAACAAAATAGAAAGAATGTAATTGTATATATATTCCAAAGCTTATTCGCAAGTAAAAGTTTGTGCTGTGATACTTTCGTGAGTCTAAAAATTGTTGTGAACCGTTAATCGTATTTAAAAGTTCTGTTTGCGTGAACGTACATGAGTATTTCTTGAATGTGCTTGAGAGAGAGAAAGAATTCTACCAACACGTCACAGGTTAGACTCACAATGAAAATTTTCATTTTTACGAAGAGAATTCTTTCAGTGTAGTTTCCAAAAAACGCGCTTGACCAAAAAAACTGGTATTTACATAAAGGTACTTACCTGCGATAAAAATACAATATGGTGCGCCAAAAATGTTGTAAATGTTAACATTTCGAATCGCGGTACCGATACCACGGTTTATTTGCGGGTAAATTCGACCATTTTCTTAAGAAGATTCTTAATAATAACAATAAATGACATTTTATTGTTTGTATTAATTTATTTTTCGTTACGTAGCAACGTCATAAACAGTTTTATCAGGCAATTACGCATTATACTTAAATCAATAACTTTTATACTTGGTCCAATTGAACATAGTAATTGATGTGTTGTGAATTCAATTACCAGTGAATTTTGATATTTTTGCCAGTTTTTCATTCAACCAATTATTTTCATGTTTGACTTAATAAAAATCGTATTTGATATAATTTTTTCATTCAATTATGCCAATAATTGATTTTTATTTTGCTTCAGTTTTTTCTGTGTTGAGAGTAAAATTTAAAAAAATTATAAAAGTGAATAATTTCTTCAACATTATTTGTATTACAGAAAAAGGTGCCAAAAACTAAAATATTTCGTGAATGTTAAAATTACGAGTATGTTAGGCAATGAGCACAATCGTCTTTGGGAAAAATTCTTCCAAGCATATGATATTTTTGGGCTCAAAATGCTTCCAAACATATAATATGTTCACATAAAACAAACATATTAATGTTTCGGCAGTATCCAATAATATATGTGCTTCCTGCAAAATATGTTTGGTACATATGTTAAAGAAGCGATTTTTTTTGAGGGTGCGTAAACACAAAATCTTTGGAGCCGTGAATGCTTTTTTTCAGTGTGGGATTTGATACCATTTCATTCACAGAAAATCGAATGAAAATTTCGCGTTGATGTCAACTAAAATTGACTTTGAAATTCGACCTTTTCAAAAAGTAATTTTTTTTCGACATTTTGATGTCAACCCCTAAATCAGTCCTTTCTGATTTACTTTACTTTTTTTTAAACAAAAGATCTATGTACAAGAATAATTTTTTTTTAAGCATTTTTCTTTGAAATTGGAAATTTGGCCCGCAGGAGGGAATTTTGGTCCAATTTTGAAAAAAATTTGGTCCAAAATAAAATTTCGTAGTGGCAACGCTGAGTACAATTGATTGTTTCGTCAAATGTGACAAGTTTAGTTGAAATCGGTTCGCCCGATTTCCACTCATATGACCATAGAGGCTAAAGTTTTACTCTGATTTGTGAGGCTTTTCACAGGGTGTAGAATTAAAGGGTGATACGGACAAAATGTGGTCAATATAAACTTGACGTATTTCTTTCAATTTTGCATTTAAAAAACCTGAACACCCCTCATTTTGAAGGTGTGTGTGTGTAGAATGTTGCTCCTATTTTGATTTTGGAATTCACTCTTCAGTTGTCAAAATGCCGTCCAAGCAAGAAGAGAAGCGTATCAAAATTCTGCTCGCGCATCGCGAAAATCCGAGCTACTCGCACGCAAAGCTAGCAAAATCGCTAACCGGAAGCCGCTGAGACGACAAAGAGAGTTGCCGGTAGTTTCAAGCGAAACCCTAACCTCTCTCTCCGAGATGCCGCAAATAAGCTGGGTGTATCGTCTACAACCGTGCATCGAGCCACAAAACGAGCCGGACTATCGACTTACAAGAAGGTAGTGACTCCAAATCGCGATGATAAACAAAATACGACGGCCAAAGCGCGATCCCGGAGGCTGTACACGACGATGCTGACGAAGTTTGACTGCGTGGTAATGGACGACGAAACCTACGTCAAAGCCGACTACAAGCAGCGTCCGGGACAGGAGTTTTATACGGCAAAAGGAAGGGGAAATGTAGCAGATATTTTCAAGCACATAAAACTGTCAATGTTCGCAAAGAAATATCTGGTTTGGCAAGCCATCTGTACCTGTGGCTTGAAAAGCAGCATTTTCATTGCTTCCGGGACTGTCAACCAAGAAATTTACGTGAAAGAGTGTTTGAATAAACGTCTGCTGCCTTTCCTGAATAAACACGGTTGTTCCATACTGTTTTGGCCGGATTGGGCATCTTGCCATTACGGTAAAAAGGCCATGGAGTGGTACGCCGCCAACAACGTGCAGGTGGTTCTCAAGGACAAGAACCCTCCCAACACGCCAGAGCTCCGCCCAATTGAGAAATACTGGGCTATTGTCAAGCGGAACCTAAAGAAGACCAAAACACGTATATACGGCCGCAAGTTCGGCCAGGCCGAATCTTATGTACCCACCACCATGGATTGCGTAGAAACTTCTACGAAAGACTATCATCCACAATCGAATTACTTGGGTTGTGGTATCTTAAAACTTCTTAACACCGTTTTCTAAATTGTGATTTAGTCCATACATGGTATATATTAGACAAAAAAGTTATGTATAGTTAAGTCTACAAATAATTACGAATCGATATGGACTTTTTGTATGTAGAGAGCCAGAATTGAAATATGGGGGTCGCTTATATGGGGGCTATATACAATTATGAACTTGATATGGACCAATTTTTGTGTGATTGGGGATCGATTTATCTGAGGGCCATATATAACTATAGACCGATATGGACATAGTTAAGCATGGTTGTTAACGACCATATACTAGCACAATGTACCAAATTTCAACTCACTCGGATGAAATTTGCTCCTCCAAGAGGTTCCAAAACCAAATCTCGGGATCGTTTTATATGGGGCTATGTACGATTATGGACTAATATGGACTACTTTTGGCATGGTTGTTAAATATCATATACTACCACCACGTACCAAATTTCAAGCAGATCGGATGAATTTTGCTTCTCCAAAAGGCACCGGAGGTCAAATCTGGGGATTGGTTTATATGGGAGCTATATATAGTTATGGACTGATAGGAACCAATTCCTGCATGGTTGTTGGATACCATATACTAACATCACGTACCAAATTTCAACCGAATGGGAAGAATTTTGCTCTTCCAAGGGGCTCTGGAGGTCAAATCTGGGGATCGGTTTATATGGGGCCTATATATAATTATGGACCGATATCGACCAATTTTTGCATGGGAGTTTGAGGCCATATATAAACACCACATACCAAATTTCAACTGAATCAGATGAATTTTGGTCTTCCAAGAGGTTCCGGAGGTCAAATCTGGTGATCGGTTTATATGGGGGCTATATATAATTATGAACCGATGTGGACCAATTTTTGCATGGTTGTTAGAGACCATATACTAACATCACGTACCAAATTTCAGCCGGATCGAATGAAATTTGCTTCTCTTAGAGGCCTCGCAAGCCAAATCGGGGGATCGGTTTATATGGGGACTATATATAATTATGGACCGATGTGGACCAATTTTTGCATGGTTGTTAGAGACCATATACTGATACCATGTACCATGTAATTTTAGCCGGATCGGATGAAATTTGCTTCTCTTAGGGGCCTCGCAAGCCAAATCGGGGGATCGGTTTATATGGGGGCTATATATAATTATGGACCGATGTGGACCAATTTTTGCATGGTTGTTAGAGACCATATACTAACACCATGTACCAAATTTCAGCCGGATCGGATGAAATTTGCTTCTCTTAGAGGCCTCGCAAGCCAAATTGTGGGGTCCGTTTATATGGGGGCTATACGTAAAAGTGGACCGATATGGCCCATTTGCAAT
The DNA here is from genome assembly GCF_050003625.1 of Haematobia irritans. Taxonomy (NCBI): domain Eukaryota; kingdom Metazoa; phylum Arthropoda; class Insecta; order Diptera; family Muscidae; genus Haematobia; species Haematobia irritans. The sequence continues at coordinate 128,806,621 of NC_134397.1, forward strand.
ACCATCCGACCTACATCAATAACAACTACTTGTGCCAAGTTCCAAGTCGATAGCTTGTTTCGTTCGGAAGTTAGCGTGATTTCAACAGACGGACGGACGGACGGACATGCTCAGATCTACTCAGAATTTCACCACGACCCAGAATATATATACTTTATGAGCAATATTTCGATGTGTTACAAACGGAATGACAAAGTTAATATACCCCCCATCCTATGGTGGTGGGTATAAAAACTGCTAAAGACGAGCAGCAGTTCAAGGCAACCTGGCTTTCTGCGGCGAAGAAGGTGGACAATGTGGCTGTACAAAATCTGATGGCAGGTATCAAGCGTGAGGCCCGGCAATTCGGATTTGGAAAAGCGAAAGCCTAACTGAATATTTTTCCTGAATTTTATACTAATTGAACTTGAAAAAGAAATTTAATTTGATTTTTTAAATAAACGATTTCAACGATTTACACGCGTTTTCCCTTTACCAAATTTTGACCGTATCACCCTTTAATCCCGGAAATATTAAGTACAGATTTCTTAATTTTAGAAATTTTTAATCGTATTTGAGCTTCCTTTAAGTACGGGATGTGCTTGATTTAAGACTGGTGAAGCTCTATTTAATCCTGATCGGTACTGGATTCAATCCGCATTTAAGCTTATATTAAACCCAATTTGCGCTTAACTTGAGCCAAAACAAACTTGTTTTAAGCGGAATCAAGGCTTGGATCAATCGTTTTTATTCTTGAATATAATCCTACCATGCTTGTTTCAAGAACGATCTGTTCTTGAATTAACCCCGAACCGTAATCGATATTATTTTATATGCGCTTGATTTTAGTGTAATTGGACTTGTTTTAGTATCAATGTGCGCTTAATTCCCATAAAATAAAAATACATACATTACATATATTTATAATATTTGTAATGGCTTAAAGTGCAAAATATATTTTATTAATACTATTTATTTTAATAATATAAAATGTAAATAATACAATATAAAATATAAAGTCCAAGTCCAATGACGCTCTGTTCAAGCACTCCTTTAAAGCTGAGGGAACGGAATTGTCAATTTAATGACTTCTGATGTTCCGTTTGATTGAATTTTTGGAGAAGCCGCGTCTTCTTTTTTACAATTTTCTTCATTAATTTCCATTTCCATACCTTAAATGTATAAATATACCATATTTAAAACTTATTTCAAAACATACAATAATTATAACAATTATTTCTATAAAACGATGTGGCGACTTTTGAGTCCTCTGCATGACTTAAATATGGCCGACATTATTTTTGTTATACAAATGACAAATATTTTCTTATTAGGTATGTAGACGATACTTTTGCTTATAGATATGTGTACTATCAATTTAAATTGGATGAAATTTATCTTTATTTATTTTAAAATAATAAACTTTATTTTTACTTACCTTTTAAATATTTGTAGACTGCATTCACTTTTTATACCCACCACCATAGAGTGGTGACGGGGGTATAATAAGTTTGACATTCAGTTTGTAACACATCGAAATATCGATTTCTGACTATATAAAGTATATATATATTCTTGATCAGGGAGAAATTCTAAGACGATATAACGATGTTCGTCTGTCTGTCTGTCTGTCTACAGTCTGCAATAATGAAGCAATCGTGCTGAAATTTTGCAAAAACTTGTCTTTTGTCTACAGGCAGGTCAAGTTCGAAGATGGGCTATATCGGTCCAAGTTTTGATATAGTCCCCATATAAACCGACCTCCCGATTTTGGGTCTTGGGCTTATAGAAATCGTAGTTTTTATCCAATTTGCCTGAAATTTGAAATCTAGAGGTATTTCCGGGTCATAAAGACGTGTGCCGAAAATGGTGAGTATCGGTCCATGTTTTGGTATAGCCCCCATATAGCCCCCGATTTTACTTCTAGGGATTATAGAAACCGCAGTTTTTATTCAATTTACCTGAAATTGGAAATCTAGAGGTATTGTAGGACTAAAAATACGTGTGCCAAAAATTGTGAGTCCATGTTTTGGTATGGTCCCCATATAAAACGACCTCCCGATTTATGGTCTTGGGCTTATAGAAACCGTAGTTTTTATCCAATTTGTCTGAAATTGGAAATCTAGAGATATTTTCGGGCCATAAAGACGTGTGCCGAAAATGGTGAGTATCGGTCCATGTTTTGGTATAGCCCCCATATAGCCCCCGATTTTACTTCTAGGGATTATAGAAACCGCAGTTTTTATTCAATTTACCTGAAATTGGAAATCTAGAGGTATTGTAGGACTAAAAATACGTGTGCCAAAAATTGTGAGTCCATGTTTTGGTATGGTCCCCATATAAAACGACCTCCCGATTTATGGTCTTGGGCTTATAGAAACCGTAGTTTTTATCCAATTTGTCTGAAATTGGAAATCTAGAGATATTTTCGGGCCATAAAGACGTGTGCCGAAAATGGTGAGTATCGGTCCATGTTTTGGTATAGCCCCCATATAGACCGATTTCCTGATTTTACTTCTTGGGCTTATAGAATCCGAAGTTTTATCCTATTTCCCTGAAATTGGAAATCTAGAGGTATTTCCGGGTCATAAAGACGTGTGCCGAAAATGGTGAGTATCGGTCCATGTTTTGGTATAGCCCCCATATAGACCGATCTCCCGATTTTATTCATTGGGCTTATAGAAACCGCAGTTTTTATTCAATTTACCTGAAATTGGAAATCTAGAGGTATTGTAGGACCGCAAATACGTGTGCCAAAAATTGTGAGTATCGGTCCATATTTTGGTATAGCCCCCATATAGACCGATCTCCCGATTTTACTTCTTGGGCTTATAGAAACCGCAGTTTTTATTCAATTTACCTGAAATTGGAAATCTAGAGGTATTGTAGGACTACAAATACGTGTGCCAAAAATTGTGAGTCCATATTTTGGTATAGTCCCCATATAAAACGACCTCCCGATTTGGGGTCTTGGGCTTATAGAAATCGTAGTTTTTATCCAATTTGTCTGAAATTGGAAATCTAGAGGTATTTTAGAACCATAAAGAGTTGTGCCGAAAATGGTGAGTATCGGTCCATATTTTGGTATAGCCCCCATATAGACCGATTTCCCGATTTTACTTCTTGGGCTTATAGAATCCGAAGGTTTTATCCTATTTGCCTGAAATTGGAAATCTAGAGGTATTTTCGGGTCATAAAGAGGTGTGTCGAAAACGGTGAGTATCGGTCCATATTTTAGTATAGCCCCCATAAGAACGATCTCCCGATTTAACTCCTTGGGTTTCTAGAAACCGTAGTTTTTATCTGATTTGCCTGAAATTGTAACTATTCTGGTATTTTAGGCTTACAAAAACGTGTATCGGATTAAGTTTTTATCGGTCCATTTGGTAATGCCTCCATATAGACCGACTTCACTTCTTGAGGGTGTAGAAGACGCACTGATCATGAACATTGCTTGAAACTCAATGTAAAATTTCCAGATTTTACTTCTACAGATTTAAGATTTCAAATCAAAACGTTATTTTATAATTTTCTTGCGTACTTACAAGAGATGTTAATGATTCCTCTAAAACTCAAACAAAAATGTTTCTTATAAATCTAGAATTTGATATAGTCCTCATAGGTGAAATCTTTAAATTTATCTTCGGGAAGTGTCCTCAAGTCCTCAAGCTCTCCTGAAATTTCAAAGGAAACCCTAATATTTGTTTCATGGTGGTGGGTATTTAATACTATGTATATACTTGTTTATATTCATAATTTTTCGTTCTCCTCACTTTTACGGGAGGAGACAAAGATACTTCACTGCAGCGTTGCCAATTTAGCTTTTTTCCCGCTAGATTTGGCTTTTTTTGAAGACGTTTAGCGGGAAAAAAATGCATTTAGCTTTTAGCTTTTTTTCTGGCTTTTTTTCATGACCCTTTTAGCTATTTTTGGCTTTTTTTATTTTCGACATGTTCCTATTGAAATATGGATAAAACTTCGTTTTTATCTAAGCCTTGCTGCCAGAATAAGGGTTTCACATGTTTCAAATCTCAATTGAAACATTAATAATTATTCCAGCATTTTGCAGCAAATACACCTGGTTGTAAAGTTCTTGCCTCGTATTCATAAAAGTTATTGTAAACTTTAAATCTACTATTACCATACAAATTCCTTATATAAACGTCATTAAATTATTAGGAATGTTAGCATTTGGCTCGTTTACCCTTTTTATGTTATTATAATATTCTAAAGTTATTATGATATTACTACATTAAAATAGTAGATGTGAATTGATTTGTACACTGTAAAAATATTGCCGTGAGGCCAAAGATTTCATGTCCTTAAAATATGAACGCGAATTTTGGTTATAATAGCATTTGTGAATTTCTCTTATATAAACTGTTTTCCTTGTCCAAAAGCCGATAAAGTCGTTTTGTCCTTATAATTAAGTGATTCAACTTAAAAATGGGTATCTTTTCATAAAAGAAGGCTAGGGTCAATTCTAAAAAATTCTTAAAATTAATAGTCTAAATTTGTGGAGTTTTTGTATCTTGACCACAAACCAAAATAACGCTCAAAAATAGAAGAGGTTTTCAACATTTTATTTTAAAAACTTATGCATAGAATAATTTCTACTTAAAGTCGAGTCTGAATTTGAAAATTTAAGTTTTCGTTAGCACGTTTTTAAAGCACTGTGATAGCTCATGAAGAAAAAGCTGAGAAAACGAATAAATTCAAATTTGACTCGGAATCAATACAAAAATCATTAGTGTACAAAATCTTTGGAACCGAACATAGAAATAATTAAGGAAATAAAGTTTTTGAATGTGGTATTATTTTTTTTAACACCAAAAAATGCAATAAAAAATTCGTAGTGGGATGGGATGGATTTACATTTACGAAAATTGGACAACAATAGGTTTTGGGAAATTTTCGAATAAAAGTTACTCATTATAAACTTGCAAGACAGTTAGAATGGGTTTTATTCGCTTGGCTAAAATTAGGAGAAGTGTACACGTTCACGAATTTATAATTAATTCAGTTAAAACGAAATATATAGATATTTTCTAATGCAGTTCTATGTGACATGATTAACCAACTGACAATTGCAAGTTCACTGGGAAAAATGTTTTTACAAGGAAATATAAACGAAGGACTTCCAGTAAAAATTTGTGATAGTAACCAAATGTATCGAGTACGCCAACAGAGCTAATATGACTTAGATTTTCTTACAGTCTCACAGAAATGGAATTCAATTGAATACAATTAAAATAATATGCATTTTAAGTGAAATAAAGCCTTTAAGTTTGTTAAATTTCAATCAAAAATGTGACTTTTGATACAAAAAAAATTTAGCTTTTTTTCTAGCTATTTTTTTAAATTTTTTAGCTTTTTTTGGCTAGTTTTTTGGACAAATCTAGCGGTTTTTGGTGAAACAATTCTGGCAACGCTGCTTCACTGTCACTTAGACTCTAAGTTATTTTTCTTGTTTTAACCCAAAGCAAGCTTAAATCAGGGATCCGGAGCGGAGCGGAGCGGAGCGGAGCGGAGCGGAGCGGAGCGGAGCGGAGCAAGCCCTTTTTTTGCCGGAGCGGGAGCGGCATTTCTAAAATCCGGAGCGGAGCGGGAGCGGAGCGGGAGCGGAGCGGTTTCCAAATGAAAAACCGCTCCGCTCCGAATAAAATATTACTTGAATGAATTGTGTAACTTTGAAATTACTTAGTACTTAGCGTAGAGTGAGTAAACGTTTAAAATGTACGATATGTATTTTTGTACGTACGTACATTGGGGAAAACACAAAGTGTTTTTTTAGTAATTGTTTTCAAAAACGGCAAATGTCAAAATATATCTCTAGTATGTGTTGTAAAAGTAACAACAGTACTTTCGATCAATTTCATCCCGTATTACTACAAAGATGTTTGGAATGAACGCCAAATAAATGCAATTAAACGATCTTATTTATATTTAATTTTTTAGTTTTCTACACTGAAAAAAATATTGTCGTGAAGTCAAAGATTTCATGTCCTTAGAATAAGAATACAAATTTTGCTTAACATGGAAGACGCATTTCTCTAAAAAAAAGTTTTTTTCCTTGTCCAAAAGTCAATAAACTTTTGAATGAAGTTGTAATGTCCTTATAATAAAGTGATTTTACTTAAAAATGTGTATCATAACATGAAAGATAAAATTTTTGAGGTAAGGTCAACGGGACTTTAATAATTAAGAAAAATTCTTTAAAATTAATAAAATTGTATTTAAATTTGTTTCCTTTTTGCATCTTGCCTACAAAGCAAAAAATCGTTAAAAAAATAAGAAAAGTTTTTCAACACTTTATATTAAAGACGCTTGTTACTTGAAACATAGAATAATTTCTACTGGAAGTCAAGTCTTAATATGGAAAATAAAATTGTCGTTAACTCGTTTTTAAAGGGTTTTGATAACAACTGACGAAAAAAATCTAAAAAAAAAATTAAAAATTAACATTTGCTTCCTAGAAGCAAGTACATAACCCCCAAATTTAAAAGAGAATTGCGTCTTTAAAGTATCCTTACTTGTATTCTCCGCTTCTTTGGCTCGGAATTAATACCCAAACTGTTAAAGTAAAGACAAAATCTTTGGAACCGGGCATGCGTTTTTTCAGTGTAAGGACATTCATATTTGCTTTACTATTGTACTATATCCTAGCATTCTCTTATTTCTGATATTAGTTCTCGAAAATTTAATTAAAATTATGGATAGTTTCAATTTTGGTTGAAAAATGTGCGCATATACATTTATTTTAATTTTTTCTCACATTGAAAACTAATGACTTGATTTGTATTATTGCATGTTATCTACTTTTTTGAGAACGAACATTTCTTAAAAACGCTGTTCGAAAATGTATTTTTACAATAAAGGGGAAAAAAGCGAAATTAGGTAACACTAGATCTGAGTAAGAATATTCGTAGGTATACCACGGACTGATTTCGATGGAGGTTGTTGCAAACATACACTGAAAAAAAACATACTCGGTTCCAAAGATTTTGTCTTTACTTTAAAAAAATTGGTATTGATTCCGAGCCAAAGAAGCGGAGAATACAAGCAAGGACACTTTTAAAACACAATTCTCTTTTAAATTTAGGTTTTGTGTACATGCTTCTAGGAAGCAAATTTTAATGTTTCGATTTCTCCGCTTTTTTTTCTTCATATGCAATCAAAGTCCTTTAAAAACGAGTTAACGGCAACTTTATTTTCCAAATTAGGACTCGACTTCCAGTAGAAATAATGCTATGTTTGAAGTAAAAAACTTCTTTAAAATAAAGTTTTGAAAAACATGTCCTATATTTGAACGATTTTTTGCTTTGTAGTCAATATGCAAAAAGACAACAAATTTAAAGACAATTTCATTAAATTTAAAGAATTTTTCTGAATTATTAAAGTCAAATTGACCTTAGCCTATAAATTTTTTGTTTCATGTTAAGATACCCATTTTTAAGTCAAATCAACAAATATTACAAAACCTTTTCTCTACGTCTGTTGCAAAACAAAAAAAAAAAACTTTCGAAGAGTAGTTACTTCTACTCTGTGTATAGACTTTCAATTCCAATCAGCGTTGCCGTTTTGGTCCGATCGGACCAAAATTGGTCCAAAAGATTTCTAATTTTTAAATTTGGTCCATTTTGGTCCATTTTCATAAATTTGGTTTCTATCACATATTAAATAGTAGATGGTGCACCGCAAAGAATATTGTCGGGAGGCCAAATATTTCACATGCTTAAAATACGAATACGAATTTTGCTTAGAATAGAAGACGTATTTCTCTGATATAAAGTTTTTTCCTTGTCTAAAAGTCTCTAAACTTTTCAATGAAGTCAGTTTGTCCTTATAGCTAAGTGATTCGACATAAAAATGTGTATCCTAACATGAATGAAAATTTCGTTTTAATGAAGTCAAAATGGATTTAATATTTCTGAAAAAATCTTCAAAATTAATAAAATGTATCAACACATTGTTTTAAAGTCATTATACCCTAAACCACATAGTGGTTAGGGTATAATAAATTTGATCTGCCAAAAAATGTGCCTACCAGAAATACTGATTTTAGACCCCATAAAATATATACGGATCGACTCAGAATCACCTCCGGAGTCGATCTAGCGCTTGGTGTCCGTCCGTCCGTCCGTCTGTCCATGTATTTGTTGTTCACAGGATTCCGGTGGCAATTATTAACCGATTTTGATGAAATTTGGTACAGGGAGTTTTTGGGCACAACGACGAACGCTATTGAATTTGGAAGAAATCGGATCAAATTTAGATATAGCTCCCATATATATGTATCGCCCGATTTCGACAAATGGGGTCACGCTGTGCTTTTTTTCAAACGGATCGTCGCCAAATTTGGCAAAAGGTAATCTTTTTCATCGCCCTTCAAGTCTGCAAAATTTCATCCAAATCGGTTCAGATTTAGATATAGCTCTCATATATATGTATCGCCCGATTTTCCCAGATTTAGCTATAGCTCCGCCCGATTTTTCTCGAAGAGGAGCGGAGCGGAGCGTGGAGCGGAGCGGAGCGATTTTTTTTTCTCTCGGAGCGGAGCGATTTTTTTTCTCCAGAGCGGGAGCGGAGCGGAGCGAAAAAAATGGACCGCTCCGGATCCCTGGCTTAAATCAAACTTTAACTACTTGAATTGCACCAATAAGCACATTCTGTACTTAATATGAGTATAAACTAGTATTTGTGTACTTATAATTTTAAGTACGAATTCAGGCTAAAAATAAGAAATTGAAAGTTGATTTTAGAAATCTACATTCCTTTGGGTGTAGTGGCAGCCCGATATTTCAGTTTCACTTAGACTATTCAGTCGATTGTGATGCCACAGGGGTGAACTTCTCTCTTATCAGTGAGTGCTGCCCGATTCTATGTTAAGCTCAATGGCAAGTTACCTCCTTTTTATAGCCGATTCCGAACAGCGTTCCACATTGCAGTGAAACCACTTAGAGAAGCTATGAAACCCTCAAAAATGTCACCAATGGGATAATCCAGCGCTGAAAAACTTTTTGGTGTTTGGTCGAAACTGGGTTCGAACCCACGACCCTATTTATGCAAGGCGAGCTTGCTTACTATTGCACCACGGTGGCTCCCTAATAATGGGGGTAAAAGTTTACAGATTTTAGATTTCACATCAAGGCGTTATTTCATAATTTTCTTCCACACTTACACTTACAAATGTTTATGATTAGTCTAAAACTCAAGTAAAAATGGTTGTTGTAAATCTAGAAACAATTTTCGTAGGTAGAATCTTTAAATTTATCTTCGGGAAACGTACTGGTTGAACTGATCTACTTAGGATTATATCTTCCCCCCCTGAAATTCTATATATTATTAAGTAACCCGCAACGACGAAAAGTTTTGAAAGGAAACTGTATTGGATTCAAGGTGTTGGGTACTTAAGATTCGGCCCGGCCGAACTTACTGCTGTATATACTTGTTTTTTTTTTTTTTTTTTTTTTTTTTTTTTTTTTTGTATAAATATGTTTTTGTCATTAACATTTTGTCATTAACGTTTTGTCATTAAAATATTCTTAGTTTGCGAAACCTTCTCAAGAGAATCTCCATGGAAGTGAAGCAACCATACGCAGGTTTAAAATGTTTAATTTAATTTTTGTTTATTATTGATTATCTAACTGGTTAATTGTCATAATTAAAATGTTCGCTCAAAACGGTGGACCAGCAGATTATCTCAGAATTGCTCCAAAGAAATTTCCTGAATGGAGAATCTCTGGATTTATTAAAAAAAAAACATTTTTATGCAATGCTAGGATATTTAAACATAACTACTTTACAGTTAACAATTATAAATATTAAATTCTGTTTGAATTTATGTGCTTGCCAATATTCCTTAACTTAAAGTTTACAAAAAGTATAAAGAATGATTTTGATAAATTCTCCCATCCAATGATAAAAATGACGAATTTTGCCAACAACAAAAAGTAAAAGGAATGACTTAACAAAGCCAAAAAATATATCCAGCCCATAATAAGTTTTCAGATTTGAATAAACTGTCGCCATGTGCTGAAGGCTAAGTATTTTATCTTTAGAAACACTTACACATGCCCGCAATCAAACACACACACACATATATATACATCAAATTAAATGTTCTGTGCAGAAATTACGCTCGTTAGCTATTCATCCATTGGTTTTGTAAATGTATCCTTATTTTGTTGTAGCTATAGGGATATTTATTGTTTTATAAGTAGGTGAGTGAGTGTGTGTGTGTGTGCGCGTTAGTGTGAACAATTCTGGTATTGCCATTTTGTATGAATTATATGCCGGTTCTTTATTGACTACTACAACACTCTACTTCACACCCGCAACAAATTATTGCGTTGAGGTGCCGTAGACAATTCCACTTCATGGGAAATCGATAATGGCAAAGTTTATGTGAAGTGTAAAGCACTTATTTCTTTTATTACTATTTCGGAATCATCATTTGCATTTTTTATTGTTTCCATAAAGCACAAGTTCACCTTATCTTACGACCTGCTTATTTTTCAATTCGTTCATCCATTGTAAACTGCTCTTATTTCTGCTGCTATTGATTTTTGTATACAAATCATCATCAACAGCAGCAGCATCAGCAGCAGCGGCAGCAACATCGACCGTGGATGATGAAGGCATTATGTTGCGTTATTTATCTGGTTGAGAAATGACACACCACCAACCAAGAAGATAGTCATTTGAGTCATCATCACACCAGTCGATAAATTAATATCAGATATGTTAAATTGTGAGTTACAAAGATAATAATTCAGAGCAAAGAATATTTCCTTATATACATTGGAGCTCTTAATGTTATTTTATTTTGTTTACCATTCACCACCAAAGTGATACAGGGTACAATAACTTTGTGCGTTTGTATGTAATTCCCAGAATGGGAAGTCGGAGACCCATCATCTTAAATCCCAGTTTGGAAGTTTTAAAATTTCATAAAAAAATCTGTTGGAATCCTCCGAAATAAAATCGTGGTACACCCCTGATAGGAGCTATATGTAAATTTGTACCGATGTCAAACAAATTTAACACACGAACGATATTTTCAATTGCATGTAAATTTTGAAAATCAAATCAAAAGGAACATCTGGCATCTGGAGCCATATAAGTACATATTGCGCGAAAGTTATGTTAGGTTAAAGTGGCAGCCCGATTAAATTTCAGGCTCACTTAGACTATTCAGTCCATTGTGATACCACATTTAACTAAAAGTACATATTACATATGGGCACTTCTAGTCTTAACCACTGAACCTTCTCTATTATTTACTTTTGTGGAACCAACCAGATTGCTCCAAAAACATTAACAAACTGCTTAAGTTAACGTTTCCAGCTCCGCCAGTAATCTAAAGCTATATGCTCCTAAAATTCGCTTACGCCTTACACAAAAAGCAGGACACTCACACAAGAGGTGTTTAATTAATTCCTATTCCTCCACATCATGACAGCTTATACAATAATCATTATACTTCGCACCTATAGTTTTTGCAAATTCACCTATCAGGCAGCGACCCGTTATAGCAGATATCAGGAGTGCTATCTGACGCCTTGAGAACACTAGCATATCTAGTGTGCGGTTTAAATTTAAATGGGGCCATATTTGCTTGGTGTCGTTACAACCCTTGCAATTCTCCCATCGAATATTGGCCATCATAACAGCCTTCTCACGCAGTAAGAGCTTGCAGGTGGCCAGAGGCATACCAACAGATTCTAGTTCCCCTGGAATATGTAAGGTAGTTCCTAGCCTTGCTAACACATCTGCTTCGCAGTTCCCCGGTATGTTCCTATGGCCAGACACCCATATTAAGTGAATATTGTACTGCTCAGCCATCTCGTTGAGAGATTTGCGGCAGTCTATGGCCGTTTTCGAGTTAAGGAACACAGAGTCCAAGGATTTTATTGCAGGTTGACTGTCTGAGTATATATTAGTGCCAATATTTGTTGGAACATTACTTCTCAGCCAATTCACCACCTCTCTTATTGCCAATATTTCAGCCTGAAAAACACTACAGTGATTAGGCAATCTTTTCGCTATTCGAATTTCCAGATCTTTAGAATATACTCCGAACCCCACTTGTCCATTCAATTTGGAGCCATCAGTATAGAAATCTATATATCTTTTATTCCCCGTGGTCTGTGTACACCACGCCTCACTGTTGAGAATTAGAGTTTCAAACTTTTTGTCGAAAAGTGGTTTTGCCAGGGTGTAATCCACTACGTTAGGCTGTGTAATCCACTACGTTAGACTGTTAGCATGATGTCTGTTCCTGTCTTACTAAATGCGCCTGAGATACATAAGCTGCAGACTACAACACCATATAGCATTTTTGGTTTTAGTCCCCACTTTTTCCCTATTGCCTTTTTGCACGAGTACAAAGCTACCGTGGCTTTTATCGCCCTCTCTTCAATATTAAGCCTAAATTTCAGCTTCCTGTCCAAAATAACGCCAAGGTATTTTGCACACTCACTAAAGGGAATTTCAATACCCCCTAGGAAATGGGCCTAACCGTGGGAGTTTTGCAATATTTGCAGTACATGACTAGTTTTGTCTTTGTTGGATTTACCCCAAGACCATTATCTTTCGCCCATTTCTCAGTCATCCGGAGAGCTCTCTGTATACTAAAGGGTGATTTGTTAAGAGCTTGATAACTTTTTTTTTTTTAAAAAACGCATAAAATTTGCAAAATCTCATCGGTTCTTTATTTGAAACGTTAGATTGGTCCATGACATTTACTTTTTGAAGATAATTTCATTTAAATGTTGACCGCGGCTGCGTCTTAGGTGGTCCATTCGGAAAGTCCAATTTTGGGCAACTTTTTCGAGCATTTCGGCCGGAATAGCCCGAATTTCTTCGGAAATGTTGTCTTCCAAAGCTGGAATAGTTGCTGGCTTATTTCTGTAGACTTTAGACTTGACGTAGCCCCACAAAAAATAGTCTAAAGGCGTCAAATCGCATGATCTTGGTGGCCAACTTACCGGTCCATTTCTTGAGATGAATTGTTCTCCGAAGTTTTCCCTCAAAATGGCCATAGAATCGCGAGCTGTGTGGCATGTAGCGCCATCTTGTTGAAACCACATGTCAACCAAGTTCAGTTCTTCCATTTTTGGCAACAAAAAGTTTGTTAGCATCGAACGATAGCGATCGCCATTCACCGTAACGTTGCGTCCAACAGCATCTTTGAAAAAATACGGTCCAATGATTCCACCAGCGTACAAACCACACCAAACAGTGCATTTTTCGGGATGCATGGGCAGTTCTTGAACGGCTTCTGGTTGCTCTTCACTCCAAATGCGGCAATTTTGCTTATTTACGTAGCCATTCAACCAGAAATGAGCCTCATCGCTGAACAAAATTTGTCGATAAAAAAGCGGATTTTCTGCCAACTTTTCTAGGGCCCATTCACTGAAAATTCGACGTTGTGGCAGATCGTTCGTCTATTCATGATGAAATGTCAAAGCATACTGAGCATCTTTCTCTTTGACACCATGTCTGAAATCCCACGTGATCTGTCAAATACTAATGCATGAAAATCCTAACCTCAAAAGAATCACCCTTTATCTCTGATTATGGATGGGAATTTTCCCCTGACTGCTAGCGCCACATCATCTGCGTATGCCACCACTTTTATCCTTTCTTTTTCTAGGGAAACCAGAAGGTTGTTTATATCAACATTCCAAAGAAGAGGTGATAGAATTCCTCCTTGGGAAGTGCCTCTGTTCACATACCTTTGTATGTTTGCTTGTCCAAGTGTGGCTGAAATACGTCTCTTTATTAGAAGTTTGTCTAAAAGCCTAAGTATACCTGGATCAACATTCAGAGTTGTCAGTCCATTTAATATCGAGCTCGGATGGACATTATTGAACGCCCCTTCGATGTCCAGAAACGCCACGATTGTGTATTCTTTGACAGATAGTGAGCTTTCAATAAAGCTGACTAGTTCATGCAATTCGGTCTCAGTAGACCTGCCCTTCGAGTATGCATGCTTTCGTTTCGAGAGCAAACTTGAATCCACTCTAGTTCTATGATACATGTCTATCATCCTCTCCAGGGTCTTAAGTAGGAATGAGGATAAGCTGATTGGTCGGAAATCCTTCGCGCTCGATTGAGAGGCTTTTCCTGCTTTAGGTATGAAGACGACTTTTATTTCCCTCCACTTTTCTGGAATATATGCTAAGTTTACACATCGTTTATATATCACCGTCAACCAGGAATAATTCTTTCAGCCACTGCTTGTAATTCCGCCGGAGTAATTCCATCAGGTCCGGGGGTGTGAATGGTCCAAAGCTATTTAAAGCCCATTTTATTCTAGATTCCGACACAATTTCCTCGATAGGAAATGGCCGCTGAGCCTCTGTTACACTGCTAGAACATGGTTCAACCGTCTGATTTCCAGGGAAGTGTGTGTCCAAAAGTACCTCCAACGTCTCCTCACTGGACTTTGTCCAATTTCCCTCCGATGTTTTAATGAAACCTGGAGCGGTGTTAGTGGATGCTATTACCTTCCGTAGTCTGGAAGCCTCTGACGTATTCTCAATACTGCTACAGTAATCATCCCAAGAGTTTTGTTGAGACCTTCTCAGTTCTCGTTTATATGCTCTCAGATTCATCTTGTAAGTGTCCCAATCCTCCGGAGCTCTTGTGGACTTTGCTTTGTTAAAGAGCTTCATGCAGGATTTCCTCATATTATTTAATTCCGTAGACCACCATGGCGGCCGATTTTTTCCCCTTGGCTTTCCTCTAGAGCAAGCAGCTTTCAGTGACATGTTGAAGGCGCGAAAGTTAGCCTTCTCTGAATATGAACCAAGTTGGATCTTCAACTTCATACACTGTTAGAAAAATATGTTTTTCATATGTTCCGATATAAACAAAATGTGTTTCGGGCACAATTTTTAAATACAATATATTTAAGTGCAAACATGTAATGTTCCTAAACTAACACTAAATGTTTGGGACACATATGTTAATATGTTAGAATATATTATGTTTGGGGCATGAATGTTTCATAAAAATAATATGTGTGAATGTAAACATATATAAATTTACAAATTTCGAGTAAACATATATATGTTGTGATATGTTATTCAGAGAGCGACAGAGAGAGAGAGAGTATAAAGAAAGAAATAGAGATGGAAACCGGGAGGGTTGACGAGAGATATCAACATAACACAGCGAGAGAATCAAAAGAGAGCAATTTCTGTGAAACTTCTTGTATGTTGTTTCGGAAAGTCTAAATATTATTTAATTTGAATACTCGTGTAAAGAGAATAGACATTCGGAAGCGGGCATTAAGTTCGAGTTTTGCTAAAAAATTGAAAAAGGTTATTTTCTTTAAAATGAATTATTAAAGAAAAGTAAAAGGCAAAACAGGGTCATTTTAGAACGATAATGCCAACTTAATACCGGCCTTAAGGGTAAAAATGAAATTAAGTACAAAACACGATAAGTTTTAAATGCATTTAAAATGGTGGTAAATGCTAGTAAAAAACTGTTCAGGGCTAACTAAATTTATGTGTATATTATAAAATTATTTATGTATGTTTATACTCGACTCCACGTTCTTCTTTTGTTAGAGTTTTTGAATTCCTTCCAACATTTCAAGCTTTTATACCAAAAACAGTTTTTTGCTACAAAATTGTTATTTTTGCAATAAAAAAAAATTATCCAAAAGCTCAGTCCATTTCGTTTATATCAAGCACTGTTCTTTTCTGACTGTAAATCTTTAATAACACACATTTCGAAGTTTCATTGTAAAAATTTCATTTAATAATATAAAAATATAAATACAAAAATTTAAAAAAAAGTGGTGTTCGGTCGGAGTAGGGATTGAACCCAGGACCTTTTGCATGCAAGGCGGACATGCTAACCACTGCTCCACGTGGCCAACAAATATATGTTTCTGTTGAATAATGTTTTGTTTGCATCGGCTCGTGGGCGCTGCAAACTATGCTATATAAATGTAACTTATAACGATATTTGTCTATTGGTAACTATAACAGCTACGTAGCCCAGTGGTAGTGTGTTGGCTTACAAATTGCATGGTTCCCGGTTCGATTCTCAGTCCAGGCGAAAGGTAAAATTATAAAATTGAATAATTTCTTCAACATTATTTGTATTACAGAAAAAGGTGCCAAGAACTAAAAAATTCGTGGAAGTGAAAATTATGTGAGGGAATGAGCACAATCTTCTTTGGGGAAAATTCTTCCAAGCATATAATATTTTTGGGCTCAAAATGCTTCACAACTTATATGTTCACATAAAACAAACATATTAATGTTTCGGCAGTATCCACTAATATATGTGCTTCCTGCAAAATATGTTTGGAACATATGTTAGAGAAGCGATTTTTTCTGAGGGTGTATATGCTCCTAAAATTCGCTTACGCCTTACACAAAAAGCAGGACACTCACACAAGAGGTGTTTAATTAATTCCTTTTCCTCCACATCATGACAGCTTATACAATAGTCATTATACATCGCACCTATAGTTTTTGCAAATTCACCTATCAGGCAGCGACCCGTTATAGCAGATATCAGGAGTGCTATCTGACGCCTTGAGAACACTAGCATATCTAGTGTGCGGTTTAAATTTCAATGGGGCCATATTTGCTTGGTGTCGTTACAACCCTTGCAATTCTCCCATCGAATATTGGCCATCATAACAGCCTTCTCACGCAGTAAGAGCTTGCACACTGTTAGAAAAATATGTTTTTCATATGTTCCGATATAAACAAAATGTGTTTCGGGCACAATTTTAAAACACAATATAATTAAGTGCAAACATGTAATGTTCCTAAACCAACACTAAATGTTTGGGACATATATGTTAATATGTTAGAATATATTATGATTGGGGCATGAATCTTTCATAAAAATCATATGTGTGAATGCAAACATATATAAGTTTACAAATTTCGACTAAACATACATATGTTGTGATATTTTATTCAAAGCGACAGAGAGAGAGAGAGTATAGAGAAAGAAATAGAAATGGAAACCGGGAGAGTTGACGAAAGATATCAACATAACACAGCAAAAGAATCAAAAGAGAACAATTTCTGTGAAACCGCTTGTATGTTGTTTCGGAAAACTGTTTTATGATAAGGCCAAAAATTTGATATGCTTAAGTCTAAATATTATTTAATTCGAATAAAGAGAATAGACATTCGGAACCAAGAGAATAGACATTTGAAAAACAAACTGCATATGTATGTTTTCGCCTTGAGAGCAGCATTTTATGTATGTGTGGACATGTGTTTTGTTTATCATTTTGGCATTATGGGCACAATTTTTTTCTTGGTTCGTTAAAAGAAATCAGGGGTCTTCATAAAAATAACGAAAGGGCAATATACTCTTTTTAGAGTTGGGACAGTAAAATGAAATAAGGAGGAAATAGTGAAAAAATTACACAGTAAAATGTATAAAAATAAAGTTTAGTTCCTCCTTATTAATAAGTAGTCCACGAGGAGTTGACGAACACCTTCAAATATAAAAGCGGGCATTAAGTTCGAGTTTTGCAGCTAAAACAATTTAAAAAGTTTATTTTCTTTAAAATGAATTATTAAAGATAAATAAAAGGCATTTTAGAGCGATGGTGTTAAATGCTAGTAAAAAACTGTTCACGCCTAAATAAATTTATGTTTATATTATAAAATTATTTATGTATGTTATACTCGACTCCACGTTCTTCTTTTGTTAGAGTTTTTGAATTCCCTCCAAATTTTAAAGTTTTGTACCAAAAACAGTTTTTTGTTACAAAATTGTTATTTTTGCAATAAAAAAAATCTTTAATAACCCACATTTCGAAGTTTCATTATAAAAATATAGTATAAATATATATGTGTAAATTAAAAAAAAGTGTTCGGTCGGAGCAGGGATTGAACCCACCTACGTAGCCCAGTGGGTAGTGTGTTGGCTTACAAACTGTATGGTCCTCGGTTCGATTCTCCGTGCAGGCGAAAGGTAAAATTTAAAAAATTTATAAAATAAATAATTTCTTCAACATTATTTGTATTACAGAAAAAGGTGCTAAGAACTAAAATATTTCGTGGAAGTGAAAATTACGAGTATGTTAGGGAATGAGCACAATCGTCTTTGGGAAAAATTCTTTCAAGCATATAACATTTTTGGGCTCAAAATGCTTCCAAACATATAATATGTTCACATAAAACAAACATATTAATGTTTCGGCAGTGTCCAATAATATATGTGCTTCCTGCAAAATATGTTTGGAACATATGTTAAAGAAGCGATTTTTTTGAGGGTGCAGGTGGCCAGAGGCATACCAACAGATTCTAGTTCCCCTGGAATATGTAAGGTAGTTCCTAGCCTTGCTAACACATCTGCTTCACAGTTCCCCGGTATGTTCCTATGGCCAGACACCCATATTAAGTGAATATTGTACTGCTCAGCCATCTCGTTGAGAGATTTGCGGCAGTCTATGGCCGTTTTCGAGTTAACGAACACAGAGTCCAAGGATTTTATTGCAGGTTGACTGTCTGAGTATATATTAGTGCCAATATTTATTGGAACATTACTTCTCAGCCAATTCACCACCTCTCTTATTGCCAATATTTCAGCCTGAAAAACACTACAGTGATTAGGTAATCTTTTCGCTATTCGAATTTCCAGATCTTTAGAATATACTCCGAACCCCACTTGTCCATTCAATTTCAGTATAGAAATCTATATATCTTTTATTCCCCGTGGTCTGTGTACACCACGCCTCACTGTTGATAATTAGAGTTTCACACTTTTTGTCGAAAAGTGGTTTTGCCAGGGTGTAATCCACTACGTTAGGCACATCTGGCATTACTTTGAGGACCGAACTAGGTTAGGTTAAGGTTAGCATGACATTAAAGGAGTCTGTTCCTGTCTTACTAAATGCGCCTGAGATACATAAGCTACAGACTACAACACCATATAGCATTATAGGTCTAACTACTGCCGTGTATAGCCAATGCACAATTTTTGGTTTTAGTACCCACTTTTTCCCTATTGCCTTTTTGCACGAGTACAAAGCTACCGTGGCTTTTATCGCCCTCTCTTCAATATTAAGCCTAAATTTCAGCTTCCTGTCCAAAATAACGCCAAGGTATTTTGCACACTCACTAAAGGGAATTTCAATACCCCCTAAGGAAATGGGCCTAACCGTGGGAGTTTTGCAATATTTGCAGTACATGACTAGTTCTGTCTTTGCTGGATTTACCCCAAGACCATTATCTTTCGCCCATTTCTCAGTCATCCGGAGAGCTCTCTGTATAATATCTCTGATTATGGATGGGAATTTTCCCCTGACTGCTAGCGCCACATCATCTGCATATGCCACCACTTTTATCCTTTCTTTTTCTAGGGAAACCAGAAGGTTGTTTATATCAACATTCCAAAGAAGAGGTGATAGAACTCCTCCTTGGGAAGTGCCTCTGTTCACATACCTTTGTATGTTTGCTTGTCCTAGTGTGGCTGAAATATGTCTCTTTATTAGAAGTTCGTCTAAAAGCCTAAGTATACCTGGATCAACATTCAGAGTTGTCAGTCCATTTAATATCGAGCTCGGATGGACATTATTGAACGCCCCTTCGATGTCTAGAAACGCCACGATTGTGTATTCTTTGACAGATAGTGAGCTTTCAATAAAGCTGACTAGTTCATGCAATTCGGTCTCAGTAGACCTGCCCTTCGAGTATGCATGCTGTCGTTTCGAGAGCAAACTTGAATCCACTCTAGTTCTAAGATACATGTCTATCATCCTCTCCAGGGACTTAAGTAGGAATGAGGATAAGCTGATTGGTCGGAAATCATTCGCGCTCGATTGAGAGGCTTTTCCTGCTTTAGGTATGAAGCGAACTTTTATTTCCCTCCACTTTTCTGGAATATATGCTAAGTTTACACATCGTTTATATATCACCGTCAACCAGGGGATAATTCTTTCAGCCACTGCTTGTAATTCCGCCGGAGTAATTCCATCAGGTCCGGGGATTTGAATGGTCCAAAGCTATTTAAAGCCCATTTTATTCTAGATTCCGACACAATTTCCTCGATAGGAAATGGCCGCTGAGCCTCTGTTACACCGCCAGAACATGGTTCAACCGTCTGATTTCCAGGGAAGTGTGTGTCCAAAAGTACCTCCAACGTCTCCTCACTGGACGTTGTCCAATTTCCCTCCGATGTTTTAATGAAACCTGGAGCGGTGTTAGTGGATGCTAGTACCTTCCGTAGTCTGGAAGCCTCTGACGTATTCTCAATACTGCTACAGTAATCATCCCAAGAATTTTGTTGAGACCTTCTCAGTTCTCGTTTATATGCTCTCAGATTCATCTTTTAAGTGTCCCAATCCTCCGGAGCTCTTGTGGACTTTTTCTTTGTTAAAGAGCTTCATGCAGGATTTCCTCATATTACTTAATTCCGTAGACCACCATGGCGGCCGATTTTTTCCCCTTGGCTTTCCTCTACACACAAAAAAATAACTGCAAATAAATATTAACAACTTTATTTGTATGTAAAATCTGCTGATGCTCAACAAATTTGTCTATTGAATATGAGGCATTTGTTGTTGAAATGTGTTTGTAGATGCTTGACAGAGGAAATAATAGAAATATTCAGAATTTTCAACAAATTGTTTTGTTGCGAAAATAGTTGACTGCTATCGATATGAAAACAAAAATACAACACTGGTTACGGGCACATCGCTGAGAACATGTACGAAAGCTAAAAGAAGTATGCGAAGAATACCGTTAGAACAAAATGAGTATGAGCACATGCACGTGTATGATAGCAAGCAAAGAGCTCATTAATCAGAGAATACAGAAAAACATTTATAAATATCTGTGAAAAATTTATATTTTTCAATTTGGTAGTTTCTTAAATGTGTTTGTTGTATGAGATAATTAATAAAACCATATTAATATCGCGATTAGAGTTATTACAATTCTAATTAACTAGAATATATATCACTGGCAAAAAGTTGTCAAAATGCTTGCTAGACCCTGGACTACTCAAATTTAAAATCGACACAAAAATGTTACATGTTCCCCGTCCAAAAATAGCATTTTGGTCATATTCCTTCTCTGTATGTACTTAACAAAATGTCTCCAAAATTGTTCCAGCAATTTTGCAATTTTGGTGCAATAATTCTGTCAATTTCAATTTAATTTTTGTCAATACACCAATAAATTTGTTAGAGGTCATTGATAAACTCCAACAAACCACATACAAATTTTTTCGTTCAAATTCAAAAATATTTGTTGAGGATTAAACGTAACGTTCAACAACAAATATTTTGTACTGTTGGAAGCTCAACAAATTACTTACAAATTATGTTATTGAGAACACAAATTATTTGTTGCCTTCTGATGGTAACGATTGCTAACAACTTTTTTGTAATAATGGTTATTAAAAGTACAAATTAGTTTGTTGCAGGAAAATTAACAAATTTTGTTATTGGTTTTCCAACAAAAGTTATTGGTTCTCAAACTTATTTTTATCTGTGTAGAGCAAGCAGCTTTCAGTGACATGTTGAAGGCGCGAAAGTTAGCCTTCTCTGAATATGAACCAAGTTGGATCTTCAACTTCATACACTGTTAGAAAAATATGTTTTTCATATGTTCCGATATAAACAAAATGTGTTTCGGGCACAATTTTTAAACACAATATATTTAAGTGCAAACATGTAATGTTCCTAAACTAACACTAAATGTTTGGGACACATATGTTAATATGTTAGAATATATTATGTTTGGGGCATGAATGTTTCATAAAAATAATATGTGTGAATGTAAACATATATAAATTTACAAACTTCGAGTAAACATATATATGTTGTGATATTTTATTCAGAGAGCGACAGAGAGAGAGAGAGTATAGAGAAAGAAATAGAGATGGAAACCGGGAGGGTTGACGAGAGATATCAACATAACACAGCGAGAGAATCAAAAGAGAGCAATTTCTGTGAAACTGCTTGTATGTTGTTTCGGAAAGTCTAAATGTTATTTAATTTGAATACTCGTGTAAAGAGAATAGACATTCGGAAGCGGGCATTAAGTTCGAGTTTTGCTAAAAATTGAAAAATGTTATTTTCTTTAAAATGAATTATTAAAGAAAAGTAAAAGGCAAAACAGGGTCATTTTAGAACGATAATGCCAACTTAATACCGGCCTTAAGGGTAAAAATGAAATTAAGTACAAAACACGATACGTTTTAAATGCATTTAAAATGGTGTTAAATGCTAGTAAAAAACTGTTCACGGCTAACTAAATTTATGTGTATATTATAAAATTATTTATGTATGTTTATACTCGACTCCACGTTCTTCTTTTGTTAGAGTTTTCGAATTCCTTCCAACATTTCAAGCTTTTATACCAAAAACAGTTTTTTGCTACAAAATTGTTATTTTTGCAATAAAAAAAAAATTATCCAAAAGCTCAGTCCATTTCGTTTATATCAAGCACTGTTCTTTTCTGACTGTAAATCTTTAATAACACACATTTCGAAGTTTCATTGTAAAAAATTCATTTAATAATATAAAAATATAAATACAAAAATTAACAAGTATAAACGGCCGTAAGTTCGGCCAGGCCGAATCTTTTGTACCCTCCACCATGGATTGCGTCAATCGAATTACTTGGGTTGTGGAATCTTAATTCGTTTTCTAAATTGTGTGTATGGACTACGTGGTATACATTAGACAAAAAAAAGTATGTGTAGGTAAGTCTACAAATAATTACGAATCGATATGGACTTTTGCACGGTGCGTAGGGAGCCAGAATTGCAATATGGGGGTCGCTTATATGGGGGCTATATACAATTATTGATATGGACCAATAGACCGATATGCACCTCGTTAGGCATGGTTGTTAACGGCCATATACTAGCACAATGTACCAAATTTCAACTAACTCGGATGAAATTTGCTCCTCCAAGAGGCTCCAAAACCAAATCTCGGGATCGGTTTATATGGGGGCTATATATGATTATGGACTGATATGGACCACTTTTGGCATGGTTGTTAAATATCATATACTACCACCACGTACAAAATTTCAACCATATCGGATGAATTTTGCTTCTCCAAAAGGCACCGGAGGTCAAATCTGGGGATCGGTTTATATGGGTGCTTTATATAATTATGGACTGATATGAACCAATTCCTGCATGGTTGTTGGATACCATATACTAACATCACGTACCAAATTTCAACCGAATCGGATGAAGTTTGCTCTTCCAAGGGGCTCCGGAGGTCAAATCTGGGGATCGGTTTATATGGGGGCTATATATAATTATAGACCGATTTCGACCAATTTTTGCATGGGAGTTTGATGCCATATATTAACACCACGTACCAAATTTCAACTGAATCAGATGAATTTTGGTCTTCCAAGAGGCTCCGGAGGTCAAATATGGTGATCGGTTTATATGGGGGCTATATATAATTATGGACCGATGTGGACCAATTTGTGCATGGTTGTTAGAGACCATATACTAACACCATGTACCAAATTTCAGCCGGATTGGATGAAATTTGCTTCTCTTAGAGGCCTCGCAAGCCAAATCGGGGGATCGGTTTATATGGGGCTATATATAATTATGGACCGATGTGGACCAATTTTTGCATGGTTGTTAGAGACCATATACTAACACCATGTACCAAATTTCAGCCGGATCGGATGAAATTTGCTTCTCTTAGAGGCCTCGCAAGCCAAATCGGGGGATCGGTTTATATGGGGGCTATATATAATTATGGACCGATGTGGACCAATTTTTGCATGGTTGTTAGAGACCATATACTAACATCATGTACCCAATTTCAGCCGGATCGGATGAAATTTGCTTCTCTTAGAGGCCTCGCAAGCCAAATCGGGGGATCGGTTTATATGGGGGCTATATATAATTATGGACCGATGTGGACCAATTTTGGCATGGTTGTTAAAGACCATATACTAACACCATGTACCAAATTTCAGCCGGATCGGATGAAATTTGCTTCTCTTAGAGGCCTCGCAAGCCAAATTTGGGGGTCCGTTTATATGGGGGCTATACGTAAAAGTGGACCGATATGGCCCATTTTCAATACCGTCCGACCTACATCGATAACAACTACTTGTGCCAAGTTTGAAGTCGATAGCTTGTTTCGTTCGGAAGTTAGCGTGATTTCAACAGACGGACGGACGGACGGACATGCTTAGATCGACTCAGAATTTCACCACGACCCAGAATATATATACTTTATGGGGTCTTAGAACAATATTTCGATGTGTTACAAACGGAATGACAAAGTTAATATACCCCCCATCCTATGGTGGAGGGTATAAAAATTGGTGTTCGGTCGGAGTAGGGATTGAACCCAGGACCTTTTGCATGCAAGGCGGACATGCTAACCACTGCTCCACGTGGCCAACAAATATATGTTTCTGTTGAATAATGTTTTATTTGCATCGTGGCTCGTGGGCGCTGCAAACTATGCTATATAAATGTAACTTATAACGATATTTGTCTATTGGTAACTATAACAGCTACGTAGCCCAGTGGTAGTGTGTTGGCTTACAAATTGCATGGTTCCCGGTTCGATTCTCAGTCCAGGCGAAAGGTAAAATTATAAAATTGAATAATTTCTTCAACATTATTTGTATTACAGAAAAAGGTGCCAAAAACTCGTGGAAGTGAAAATTATGTGAGGGAATGAGCACAATCTTCTTTGGGGAAAATTCTTCCAAGCATATAATATTATTGGGCTCAAAATGCTTCACAACATATATGTTCACATAAAACAAACATATTAATGTTTCGGCAGTATCCACTAATATATGTGCTTCCTGCAAAATATGTTTGGAACATATGTTAGAGAAGCGATTTTTTCTGAGGGTGTAGGGCGAAATTATTTCGTTTTCAGATTCTTTAGGTTAAGTTAGTATAGTGGCAGCCCCATATTTCAGGCTCACTTAGACTATTCAGTCTATTGTGATACCACAGTGGTGAACTTCTCTCTTATCACTGAGTGCTGCCCGATTCCATGTTAAGCTCAATGACAAGGGACCTCCTTTTTATAGCCGAATCCGAACGGCGTTCCACATTGCAGTGAAACGACTTAGAGAAGCTTTGAAACCCTCAGAAATGTCACCAGCATTACTGTGGAGGGATAATCTACCGCTGAAAAACTTTTTTGTGTTCGGTCGAAACTGGGTTTGAACCCACGACCCTGTGGGTTCAAGGCGGGCATTCTAACCATTGCACCACGGTGGCTCCCTTTGGATTTTTTTAGAAATAATGCTTTGAAAATTGGTTTGAATGAAGAACAAGTGTATACGGCTGTAAAAATTAATTGAATTAATAAATTTCGTGATTGAAGACAAGAAATATTTTTTTTTCTGTGTTACCATCAACATGAATTAAATATATTAGTTTCCAATCATATTTGCTGTTTTGATCTCTGCTTAAAACCATTGCGTTGACTAAACTACAAGAGTATAACGTTTTTTTCTTGTCCAAAAATCGATAAACTTTTCAATGAAGTCGTTTTGTTTTTATAGTTAAGTAATACGACTTAGAAACGTGTATATATACATGAAAGAAAATTTTGTTTACTAAGGACAACTTGGATTTAATAATTATGAAAAATTCTTCAAAATTAATAAAATTCTTCAAAATTAATGATCCCACACTGTTAGAAAAATATGTTTTTCATATGTTTCGATATAAACAAAATGTGTTTCGGGCACAATTTTTAAACACAATATATTTAAGTGCAAACATGTAATGTTCTCAAACTAACACTAAATGTTTGGAACACATATGTTAATATGTTAGAATATATTATGTTTGGGGTATGCATGTTTCATAAAAATTATATGTGTGAATGTAAACATATATAAATTTACAAATTTCGAGTAAACATATATATGTTGTGATATTTTATTCAGAGAGCGACAGAGAGAGAGAGTATAGAGAAAGAAATAGAGATAAAAACCGGGAGGGTCGACGAAAGATATCAAATTAACACAGCGAGAGAATCAAAAGAGAGCAATTTCTGTGAAACAGCTTATATGTTGTTTCGGAAACTGCTTTATGATAAGGCCAAAAATTGTATATGCTTAAGTCTCAATATTATTTAATTTAAGCCTAATTATTATTTAATTTGTGTATATTATAAAATTATTTATGTA
Organism: Haematobia irritans; assembly: GCF_050003625.1. NCBI lineage: Eukaryota > Metazoa > Arthropoda > Insecta > Diptera > Muscidae > Haematobia > Haematobia irritans. The sequence continues at coordinate 128,832,768 of NC_134397.1, forward strand.
TGTTTATACTCGACCCCACGTTCTTCCTTTGTTAGAGTTTTTGAATTCCTTCCAAAATTTCAAATTTTTATACCAAAACCAGTTTTTTATTACAAAATTGTTATTTTTGCAATAAAAAAATAATATCTTAACTAAAAGCTCAGTCCATTTCGTTTATATCAAGCACTGTTTCTGACTGTAAATCTTTAATAACCCACATTTCGAAGTTTCATTATAAAAATGTAATATTGTATAAATATAACTGTGTAAATTAAAAACAAGTAAATACGGCCGTAAGTTCGGCCAGGCCGAAGCTTATGTACCCTCCATCATGGATTGTGTAGAAACTTCTTCTAAACACTGCCATCCACAAACCTCCTAACACCATCTTCTAAATTGTATGTAAGTCCATACGTGGTATATATTAAATCAAACAAGATCGATCCAATACGTATATAATTCAGTTTGACAAAGTAGACATAACATTTTGACAAAATTTTCTACAGAAATAAAATTTTAACAAAATTTTCTGTAGAAATAAAATTTTCACAAAATTTTCTATAGAAATAAACTTTTGACAAAATTTTCTATAGAAATAAAATCTTGGTAGATTATTTTTGGCTCGAGTGGCAACCATGATTATGAACCAAATAAAATTTGAACAAAATTTTCTATAGAAATAAAATTTTCACAATGATGAAAATTTTATTATGAACCGAATAAAATTTTAACAAAATTTTCTCTAGATATAAAATTTTGACAAAATTTTCTATAGAAATAAAATTTTGACAAAATTTTCTATAGAAATAAAATTTTGGTAGACTATTTTTGGCTCTAGTGGCAACCATGATTATGAACCGATATGGACCAATTTTTGTGTGATTGGACCAATTTTGGTATGGTTGTTAGCGACCATATACTAACACCACGTTCCTAATTTGAACCGGATCGGAAGAATTTTGCTCCTCCAAGAGGCTCCGGAGGTCAAATCTGGAGAACGTTTTATATGGGGGCTATATATAATTATGAACCGATATGGACCAATTCTGGCACGCTTGTTAAAGATCATATACTAACACCATGTTCCAAATTACAACCGGATTGGATGAAATTTGCTTCTCTTGGAGACTTCGCAAGCCAAATCTGGGGATCGGTTTATATGGGGGCTATATATAATTATGAACCGATGTGGACCAATTTTTGCATGGTTGTTAGACACCATATACCAATATCATGTACCAAATTTCAGGCGGATCGGATGAAATTTGCTTCTCTTTGAGGCTCCGGAACCCAAATCTGGGGATCGGTTTATATGGGCGCTATATATAATTATGGACCGATGTGGACCAATTTTTTCACGGTTGTTAGAGACCATATACCAACACCATGTACCAAATTTCAGCCGGATCGGATGCAATTTGCTTCTCTTTGAGGCTTCGCAAGCCAAATCTGGGGATCGGTTTATATTGGGGCTATATATAATTATGGACCGGTGTGGACCAATTTTTGCATGATTGTTAGAGACCATATACCAACACCATGTACCAAATTTCAGCCGGATCGGATGAAATATGCTTCTCTGAGAGGCTCCACAAGCCAAATCTGGGGATCGGTTTATATGGGGGCTATATATAATTAAGCACCGATATGGACCAATTTTTGCATGGTTGTTAGAGACCATATACCAACATCATGTACCAAATTTCAGACGGATCGGATGAAATTTTCTTCTCTTTTAGGCTCCGCAAGCCAAATCTGGGGATCGGTTTATATGGGGGCTATATATAATTAAGGACCGATGTGGACCAATTTTTGCATGGTTGTTAGAGACCATATACCAACACCATGTACCAAATTTCAGCCGGATCGGATGAAATATGCTTCTGTTAGAGGCTCCACAAGCCAAATCTGAGGGTCCCTTTATAAGGGGGCTATACGTAAAAGTGGACCGATATGGCCCATTTTCAATACCATCCGACCTACATCGATAACAACTACTTGTGCCAAGTTTCAAGTCGATAGCTTGTTTCGTTCGGAAGTTAGCGTGATTTCAACAGACGGACGGACGGACGGACGGACATGCTTAGATCGACTCAGAATTTCACCACGACCCAGAATATATATACTTTATGGGGTCTTAGAGCAATATTTCGATGTGTTACAAACGGAATGACAAAGTTAATATACCCCCATCCTATGATGGAGGGTATAAAAATTGGTGTTTGGTCGGAGCAGGGATTGAACCCACGACCAGGGCTGTGGAGTCGAGCCAATTTTGCTCGACTCCGACTCCGACTCCAGCATTTTTCATCAGCTCGACTCCGACTCCGACTCCGGAGTCGACTCCGGGTAATATAACTAAATCTCATTTTAGTACCACTAATTTGTAGTTCTATTGAGGGGGTATATATGGGGTATATATATGGATCGATATAAAGTATCGTATTTATTTATGTGTGCAAGAAAGGTCTTAATTTCGCATTTATACCAATTAAACTCTTTATTTCAAATTTAGGGCAATGTTTAATAAATAAAATAATGATATAAATACCCATCATAATATGAGAAGATACCGACAGTATATGTATTTGTGGACGAAAATTATTATAAAGGGTTATATTCCCATATGCATGAATTTGAATCTGAATCAATTTAGACAAAATTGTATATACTTCTAGAAAATCTCTGTACCTAAAATTTAAATCTAACATTATGGGACGTAACACAATTATAGCAAAAAATGAAAATGCAAAGAAAGTCTAAAGTCGGGCGGGCCGATTGTAACATACTCTGCACAACTTTGTATTTAGATCTACATTTTGATAAAATCTGAAATCAGACTTCTACAAAATCTCGTGCAGTATTTGGGAAACATTCATAATTTTTATATAGCAAAATTTGAGTCACTTTTACCAGTTTTCGACTTAGCAGTGAGTATCAGTAAGAAAAAAATTTGAGAAAATTTGCTATATAAATAAAATTTTGACAAATTGTTTTATAGAAATAAAATTTTGAAAAAAAATATAGATAGAAATTTTGGAAAAATTTTTGTGTAGTAAATTGAAGTTTGCAAAATGTTCTATAGAAACAAAATTTGAACTAAATTCTCTATATAAATAAATGTTTGAGAAAATTTTCTATATAAATAAATTTTTACCAAATTTTCTATAAAAAAACTATAGTAAACAAATTTTGACAAAATTTTCTATAGAAATAAAATTTTGAAAAAAATATCAATAGAAAATTTTGGAACATTTTTTGTGTAGTAAATAAAAAACAAAATTTTCTAAAGCAATAAAATGCTGCAAAATTTTCTATAGAAAGAAAATTTAGACTAAATTTTCTATAAAAATAAAATGTAAAATTTTGTATAAAAAAAATCTATAGTAACAAAATTTTGGCACAATTTTCTATAGAAAAAAATTTGAAAAAATTATTAATAGAAATTTTGGAAAATTTTTTGTGTAAATAAAATTTTGCACAATTTTCTATAGAAGCAAATTTTCTATAGAAATGAATTTTTGACAAAATTTTCTACATAAAAATATTTTTATACCCACCACCATAGAATGGTGACAGGGGTATAATAAGTTTGTCATGTCGAAGATGAGCTAGATCGGTCCAGGTTTTGATATAGCTCCCATATCAACCGATCGCCCGATTTGGGGTCTTGGGCTTATAAAAACCGTAGTTTTTATCCAATTTGCCAGAAATTGGAAACCTAGAGGTATTCTAGGGCTATAAGGAGGAGTGCTGAAAATGGTGATTATCGGACCATGTTTTAATATAGTTCCCATATAGACAGAACTCCCGATTTTATTTCTTGAGCTTCTAGAATCCGTAGTTTTTATCCAATTTGTCTGAAATTGGAAATCTAGAGGTATTATAGGACCATTACAAGGCGTGCCGAAGATGGTCATTATCGGAAGAAGTTTTGATATAGCCCCCTTTTAGACCGATGTTACGAGTTTACTTCTTGGACTTCCACAATCCATAGTTTTTATCCAATTTGCCTGAAATTGGAAATCTGGAGGTATTCTAGGACCATTAAGAGGTGTGCCGAATACATTGTGTATCGTTCCAGTTTTTGATATAGTCTCCTTACAAACCGGCCCTCCGTTTTGGGGTCTATATTATAGAACTACAATAGATGTGCTGAATACTGTACGTATCCTTCCATGTTTTTGGCGTAACCCCATTAGTCCGATTGGACCAAAATAGACCCAAAAAATTATTGAAGTTGGTCCGATGGTCAGACAAATGGAATTTTTCTGCAGAAATAACACAAAAATTTCTATAGAAATAAAATCTTAACAAAATTTTCATAGAAATAAAATGTTAACAAATTTTTCATAGAAATAAAATTTTAACAAAATTTTGTATAGAAATAAGCTTCTTAAAAAATTTTGGGATACAATATTATGCAAAAATTTTGTACAAATTTTAAGAAAAAATAAAACTTTGCGATAACTTTCTATAGAAAAAGATTTCTGCTAAATATGTAATAGAAATAAAATTTTGGCTAAACTTTTTACAGAAATTAAATTTTGGCTAAATTTTCAATAGAATTAAACTTTGGCTACATTTTCTATAGAAATTAAATTTTGGCTAAATTGAAATTTTGGCTAAAATGAAATCTATTGAAATAAAATTTGGACCAAATTTTCTATAGAAATAAAATATGGACAAAATTTTCGATAGAAATAGAATGAGGTCAAAATTTTATATAGAAATAAAACTTTGAAAAAATTTTCTTTCGAAGAAAAATTTTAGAAAAATTGTAACTTTTAAATTATATTAATTTAAATTAGAAAACTGGTCCCCTGGTACGAATTTTGGAAAAATTTGGTCCAAAATAAAAATTCGTTGTTGCAACGCTGGTAAGGCCTCCATATATACCGATTTCAGATATTGAGGGTACAGAAGGTGCATTTATCATAAATGTAAATTTGCCAGATAATTCTTCTCGTAATCATAAAACAGTTGGTGTACTATAGATTTTAGATTAGAGGTATTTTTTCTTAATTTTCTTGCACATTTACAGGATATGTTTATGATTCCTTTAAAACTCAAACAAAAATAGTTCTTATAAATCCGGAATCTGATAGGTAAAATCTTTGCATTTATTTTCGGGATGCGAACTGGTTAAACTGATCTGTCATCAAACCCCCATGAAATTTTCTAAGGAAATTAGTTTATTTGATTCATGGTGGTGGGTATTTATCATTCGGCCCGGACGAACTTACTGCTGTATATACTTGTTATACCCTCCATCATAGGATGGGGGTATATTAACTTTGTCATTCCGTTTGTAACACATCGAAATATTGCTCTAAGACCCCATAAAGTATATATATTCTGGGTCGTGGTGAAATTCTGAGTCGATCTAAGCATGTCCGTCCGTCCGTCCGTCCGTCCGTCCGTCTGTTGAAATCACGCTAACTTCCGAACGAAACAAGCTATCGACTTGAAACTTGGCACAAGTAGTTGTTATCGATGTAGGTCGGATGGTATTGAAAATGGGCCATATCGGTCCACTTTTACGTATAGCCCCCATATAAAGGGACCCTCAGATTTGGCTTGTGGAGCCTCTAACAGAAGCATATTTCATCCGATCCGGCTGAAATTTGGTACATGGTGTTGGTATATGGTCTCTAACAACCATGCAAAAATTGGTCCACATCGGTCCTTAATTATATATAGCCCCCATATAAACCGATCCCCAGATTTGGCTTGCGGAGCCTAAAAGAGAAGAAAATTTCATCCGATCCGTCTGAAATTTGGTACATGATGTTGGTATATGGTCTCTAACAACCATGCAAAAATTGGTCCATATCGGTGCTTAATTATATATAGCCCCCATATAAACCGATCCCCAGATTTGGCTTGTGGAGCCTCTCAGAGAAGCATATTTCATCCGATCCGGCTGAAATTTGGTACATGGTGTTGGTATATGGTCTCTAACAATCATGCAAAAATTGGTCCACACCGGTCCATAATTATATATAGCCCCCATATAAACCGATCCCCAGATTTGGCTTGCGAAGCCTCAAAGAGAAGCAAATTGCATCCGATCCGGCTGAAATTTGGTACATGGTGTTGGTATATGGTCTCTAACAACCGTGAAAAAATTGGTCCACATCGGTCCATAATTATATATAGCGCCCATATAAACCGATCCCCAGATTTGGGTTCCGGAGCCTCAAAGAGAAGCAAATTTCATCCGATCCGCCTGAAATTTGGTACATGATATTGGTATATGGTGTCTAACAACCATGCAAAAATTGGTCCACATCGGTTCATAATTATATATAGCCCCCATATAAACCGATCCCCAGATTTGGCTTGCGAAGTCTCCAAGAGAAGCAAATTTCATCCAATCCGGTTGTAATTTGGAACATGGTGTTAGTATATGATCTTTAACAAGCGTGCCAGAATTGGTCCATATCGGTTCATAATTATATATAGCCCCCATATAAAACGTTCTCCAGATTTGACCTACGGAGCCTCTTGGAGGAGCAAAATTCTTCCGATCCGGTTCAAATTAGGAACGTGGTGTTAGTATATGGTCGCTAACAACCATACCAAAATTGGTCCAATCACACAAAAATTGGTCCATATCGGTTCATAATCATGGTTGCCACTAGAGCCAAAAATAGTCTACCAAAATTTTATTTCTATAGAAAATTTTGTCAAAATTTTATTTCTATAGAAAATTTTGTCAAAATTTTATTTCTAGAGAAAATTTTGTTAAAATTTTATTCGGTTCATAATAAAATTTTCATCATTGTGAAAATTTTATTTCTATAGAAAATTTTGTTCAAATTTTATTTGGTTCATAATCATGGTTGCCACTCGAGCCAAAAATAATCTACCAAGATTTTATTTCTATAGAAAATTTTGTCAAAAGTTTATTTCTATAGAAAATTTTGTGAAAATTTTATTTCTACAGAAAATTTTGTTAAAATTTTATTTCTGTAGAAAATTTTGTCAAAATGTTATGTCTACTTTGTCAAACTGAATTATATACGTATTGGATCGATCTTGTTTGATTTAATATATACCACGTATGGACTTACATACAATTTAGAAGATGGTGTTAGGAGGTTTGTGGATGGCAGTGTTTAGAAGAAGTTTCTACGCAATCCATGATGGAGGGTACATAAGCTTCGGCCTGGCCGAACTTACGGCCGTATTTACTTGTTTTATTTTTTATTTTCTATAGAAATAAATGTTGACTTAATTTTCTATAGAAAAAAATATTTCTATAGTAATAATATCTCGAATAATTTTTTTATAGAAATTAAATTTTGACAAAACATTCCATATAAATACAATAGTGACAAAATTTTCTATAAAAAACAGCTTTGACAATTTTTTCTGTCATATGTGTGTAGGTATATAGCCTTAAAATAAAATTAAAAACAATAAATTCGAATTATTGTTCGAATTATTTCAAATAAATTGATATGGGGATTAAAATGGATCGATCCAGCCCATTTGCTAGTCTAACATTCTAGGAAACATAAAATGATAGCCGTAATTGGAAGTTGATTTTTATTTCCAATCATGGTGTACATTGATCGAATGCATAACGCATTGGAAACTAATTTGCGTAAAAATGTGTAGTGTTTTAAAAAATTTGGTTTAGCCGGAGTCGGAGTCGAGCAAAATTTTTACGACTCCGACTCCGACTCCGACTCCAGCCAAATCTGCAGACTCCGACTCCAAGACTCCGACTCCGACTCCACAGCCCTGCCCACGACCCTTTGCATGTACGGCAGACATGCTAACCACTGCTCCACGTTGCCAACACATGTATGTTTCTGTTAAATAATGTTATGTTTGCATGGGCTCGTGGGCGCTGCAAACTATGCTATATAAATGTAACATATAACGATAATTGTCTACTGGTGACTATAACAGCTACGTAGCTCAGTGGTAGTGTGTTGGCTTACAAACTGTATGGTCCTCGGTTCGATTCTCCGTCCAGGCGAAAGGTAAAATTTAAAAAAGATATAAAATTGAATAATTTCTTCAACATTATTTGTATTACAGAAAAAGGTGCCAAGAACTATAAAATTTCGTGGAAGTGAAAATTATGTTAGGGAATGAGCACAATCTTCTTTGGGGAAAATTCTTCCAAGCATATAATATTTTTGGGCTCAAAATGCTTCCAAACATATTATATGTTCACATAAAACAAACATATTAATGTTTCGGCAGTATCCAATAATATATGTGCTTCCTGCAAAATATGTTTGGAACATATGTTAGAGAGGCGATTTTTTTGAGGGTGCAGCAGCGGAAATAGGCATACAGCAGGTGTTTTATAATGCCTCCCAACACATTCAGTAGGCATGCAAAACACATACGTACTCGCTTTCGGATTTACACGGCGTGTCATTGGCGAGAAGGACTCCACTTGCGCTTCTTATAGTAGGGCGGAAAAATATACTGAAAAAAGAGTGCGATTATAATGCCTAATTTAAGAGGCATGAAAAAAGCATTAAATAAGGCATACAAAATTGTCATTTTGGAATGAGCCCAGGAAAAAAAAAAACAAACATCCATATTTTTATACCCTCCACCATAGGATGGGGGTATATTAGCTTTGTCATTCCGTTTGTAACACATTGAAATATTGCTATAAGATATTCTGGGTCGTGGTGAAATTCTGAGTCGATCTGAGCATGTCCGTCCGTCTGTTGAAATCACGCTAACTTCCGAACGAAACAAGCTATCGACTTGAAACTTGGCACAAGCAGTTGTTATTGATGTAGGTCAGATGGTATTGCAAATGGGTCATATCGGTCCACTTTTACGTATAGCCCCCATATAAACGGACCTCCAAATTTGGCTTGAGGAACCTCTAAGAACAGCAAATTTCATCCGATCCGGCTGAAATTTGGTACATGGTGTTAGTATATGGTCTCTAATGACCATGCAAAAACTGGTCCATATCGGTCCATAATTTTATATAGCCCTCATATAAACCGATCCCCAGATTTGACCTCCGGAGCCCCTTGGAATAGCAAAATTCATCTGATTTTGTTGAAATTTGGTACGTGATGTTAGTATATGGTATTCAACAACCATGTAGGAATTGGTTCATATCAGTCCATAATTTGACCCCCGGTGCCTTTTGGAGAAACAAAATTCATCCGATCTGGTTGAAATTTGGTACGTGGTGGTAGTATATGATATTTAACAACCATGCCAAAAGTGGTCCATATTAGCGGTGTCACGTGAACGAAATTGTCGCTCACGCACACTCAGCGGCGTGAGTGTGATTAACAAACCAAAATGTTGTGCGTGAGCGTGAGTCATGAAAACAATATCTTCGTGAGTGTGAGTGAGTAACGAATTGCGCTCACGAAAATAATCCCGCCCTCCAACATTAAACGCTTCAGAGTTAAATTCATTTGATATTTTAGTGACACCTAGGATGTTAAGAGTTTAATAACGCTCTCGATTTTAATCGTGCTCATGATTTCAGACACGTCCCTCAGGTAAATTACTCATAAAATTATTCGTGAGTCACGATATTTTTCGTGAGTCACGACATTTTCGTGCGTGAGTAACAGTTTTCTTTTCGTGAGTGTGCGTGAGATCTACCAAACAATATCGTGCGTGAGTAAAATATTACTCACGTGCACACCTCTAGTCCATATCAGTCCATAATCATATATAGCCCCCATATAAACCGATCGCGAGATTTGGTTTTGGAGCCTCTTGGAGCAGCAAATTTTATCCGAGTCAGTTGAAATTTGGTACATGGTGCTGGGATATGGCCGTTAACAACCATGCCTAACTAGGTACATACCGTTCTATATTTAGATAGGTCCATATCGGTCTATAGTTATATATAGACCTCAGATAAATCGATCCCCAATTACATTACATTACATTATTACAAAAATTGGTCCATATCAAGTTCATAATTGTATATAGCCCCCACACGCAAAGAAAAAAAACGTTTGGAAAACGTGTACCGAAAACGTTTTTCTTTTGTTAGAGTTTTTTGAATTGCTTCGAAAATTTTAAACTTTTATCACCAAAAAAATTCGTTTGTTACAAAATTTTTATTTTTTCAATAAAAAAAGTTATTTTTGAAATAACAACACAGTCCATTTCGTTTATATCAAACACTGTTCTTTTCTGACTTTAGGTCTTTAATAAGACACATTTTACAGTTCAAAATTTAATATAGTACAATGTAATGTTGAACATTTTTTCGGAATCTTCCGAATATATCTGGAATATATGTAAAAAAAAACAAAAGCAAAAAAAAAAACTTTGGCCGAAGCAGGGATCGAACCCACGACCCTTGGCATGAGAGTCGGACGTAGCTACCACTGCTCCACGGTGCCAAACTAAATGTTTTTTTCGGTAAATAAACTTTGTTTATTCGGTTCGTGGGCGCCGCAAGCTATGCTATATAAATATAACTTATATGGATATTTATCTATTGATGACCATAACAGGTACATAGCTCAGTGGTTAGTGTGTTGGCTTACAATGTGCATGGTCCGCGGTTAGATTCTCCGTCCAGGCGAAAGGTAAAAAAAAATTTAAAAATTTATAAAATCGTATAATTTCTTCTACATTGTTGGTATTACAGGAAAAGGTGTTAAGAACTAAAAATCCTCGTGGATGTGAGAAAGATGTGAGGGACAATGCAATTAGCAAGAAAATAATGTTTTTTTTCTGAGCTAGTCTTTATGAAATTGTTTTTACATCCTGGAAAAGAATAAACGTTTATCACAAAAAGTATATACTTTTCTTCCAAATACACTTCCTTACAGCGAAAAGCAAATGAGAAACGAACTTTGTTTGTCTAAAATTTCGTTTGGGAGGAAAGAATTATTTTTTTGCGTGCATGTACGTTACCCATGGTGGAGGGTACATAGGATTCGCCCTGGCCGAACTTACGGCCATATATACTTGTTTCACAATAACAAAAGTTGCTTCAGAAAAGACGCTCTATCTCACTAATTGACTTACAGACGTCAAATTTTGACACGAATCATTTGAAGGTTGGTACTATATAAAAATAATATGCATTTAATACTAGCGACGCCATCTATGTGTCAGACCGGGGACTTATCAGCTAACCTGTTATATGGGACCTATATCTAAATGCGAATCGATTTGGATGATATTTTGCAGGTTTGATTGATACCATAGAAGGTTACCTTGTGGTAAATTGAGTAAGATCAGTTAATAAATAAGGCTATCATGGTCATAAATAAAGGCATTAGGGGTAGATTTTTGAGAAACAGGCGATACATATATATGGGAACTATATCTAAATCTGAACACATTTGGATGATATTTTGCAAGTTTAGTTGATATTACGGTATATTATCATTTGCTGAATTTGAGTAAGATCTGTTAATAAATGAATCCACTGTTGTCAAAAATAAAGTTCTTAGGGACAAATTTTTGAAAATCGGGCGCTTCATATATATGGTAGCTATATCTAAATCTGAATCGATTTGGAAGATATTTGCAGGTTTGGTTGGTGTCGTTACAACCCTTACAATTCTCCCATCGAACATTTGCCATCATGACAGCCTTCTCACGCAGTAAGAGCTTGCAGGTAGCCAGAGGCACACCAACAGATTCTAGTTCCCCTGGAATATGTAAGGTAGTTCCTAGCCTTGCTAGCTCATCTGCTTCGCAGTTCCCCGGTATGTTCCTATGGCCAGGCACCCATATTAGGTGAATATTGTGCTGCTCAGCCATCTCATTGAGAGATTTGCGGCAGTCGATGGCCGTTTTCGAGTTGAGGAACACAGAGTCCAAGGATTTTATTGCAGGTTGACTGTCTGAGTATATACTAATGCCAATATTGCTTGGAGCATTACTTCTCAGCCAATTCACCACTTCTCTTATTGCTAATATTTCAGCCTGAAAAACACTACAGTGATCAGGTAATCTTTTCGCTATTCGAAGTTCCAGATCTTTAGAATATACTCCGAAACCCACTTGGCCATCCAATTTGGAGCCATCAGTGTAGAAATCTATATATCTTTTATTCCCCGGGGTCCGTGTACACCACGCCTCACTGTTGGGAATTAGAGTCTCAAACTTTTTGTCAAAAAGTGGACTCGCCAAAGTGTAATCCACTACGTTAGGCACATCTGGCATTATTTTGAGGACCGAACTGTGACCGTAACTTTTTTCCGACCACAGCGATAGCTCGCGCAACCGCACAGCCGTTTTGCAGCTGACTGTTTGGCCAAAATGTCTAAAGGCAATAGATGCAGTATGACATTAAGGGAGTTTGTTCCTGTCTTGCTGAATGCACCTGAGATACACAAGCACGCCATACGCTGAACTTTGTCTAAACTTGTCGGCTGGTGAAGTGCCGGCCACCAGACTACAACACCATATAGCATTATAGGTCTAACCACTGCCGTGTATAGCCAATGTACAATTTTTGGTTTTAGTCCCCACTTTTTCCCTATTGCCTTTTTGCACGAGTATAAAGCTACCGTTGCTTTCCTCGCCCTTTCTTCAATATTAAGCTTAAAGTTCAGCTTCCTGTCCAAAATAACGCCAAGGTATTTTGCACACTCCCTAAAGGGAATTTCAATACCCCCAAAGGAAATGGGCCTAACCGTGAGAGTTTTGCGATCTTTGCAGTACATGACTAGTTCTATCTTTGCAGGATTTACCCCAAGACCATTATCTTTCGCACATTTCTCAGTCATCCGGAGGGCTCTCTGTATAATATCTCTAACTGTTGATGGGAATTTTCCCCTGACTGCTAGCGCCACATCATCTGCGTATGCCACCACTTGTATCCTTTCTTTTTCTAGGGAAACCAGAAGGTCGTTTATAGCAACATTCCAAAGAAGAGGTGATAGAACTCCTCCTTGAGGAGTGCCTCTGTTCACATACCTTTGTATGGTTGCTTGTTGTAGTGTGGCTGAAATGCGTCTCTTCCTTAGAAGTTCGTCTAACAGCCTAAGTATACCTGGATCAACATTCAGAGTTGTCAGTCCATTTGATATCGAGCTCGGATTGACGTTATTGAACGCCCCTTCGATGTCTAGAAATGCCACGATTGTGTATTCTTTGACAGATAGTGAGCTTTCAATAAAGCTGACTAGTTCATGTAATGCGGTCTCAGTAGACCTGCCTTTCGAGTATGCATGTTGTCGTTTCGAGAGCAAACTTGAATCGGCGCTAGTTCTAAGATAAATATCTATCATCCTCTCCAGAGTCTTAAGTAGGAATGATGATAAGCTGATTGGTCGGAAATCCTTCGCATTCGAGTGAGAGGCTTTTCCCGCTTTAGGTATGAAAACGACTTTTGATTCTCTCCACTTTCGTGGAATATATGCTAAGTTGATACATCCTATATATATCGCCGAGGGGGTCTAAGCCCCCTCCCCAGAAGTTTTCCTACGCTTATGTATCTAAATCTGATCCGATTTCAATGAACTTTTGCAGACTTGAAGAGTAATGAAAAATATTACTTTGTGCCAAATTTGACGACGATCGATAAGTAATAAAAGCGCAACGTGACCCCATTTGTCGAAATCGTGCGATACATATATATGGGAGCTATATCTAAATTTGATCCGATTTCTTCCAAATTCAATAGCGTTCGTCCTTGTGCCAAAAAAACTCCCTTTACCAAATTTCATCAAAATCGGTTAATAATTGCGACCGGAATCCTGCGAACAACAAATACATGGACAGACGGACGGACGGACACCAAGCGCTAGATCGACTCAGGAGGTGATTCTGAGTCGATCGGTCTATATTTTATGGGGTCTTAAATCCATATTTATCGTAAAGATCAAAGTTTTTATACCCTGACCACTATGTGGTTTAGGGTATAAAAAGAGGAAATCGCTCAATTAGTGTGGGTAATAAATCCAAATTTCAGAAAATAGGGCAATAGATTTATGTAATAGCTACATGTAAGTCTAAATACGATCGGCTAATACATGTACATTTGAAATTTGGGCAACATTGATTCATAAATAAGAGTATTATGGCCAATTTTGGGAAAATCGATCGATGCATATATATGGGAGCTATATCTAAATCTGAACTGATTTGGATGATATTTTCCAGATTTTGTTTATACAACAGAAGGTTACCTTGTGGTAAATTATAGTAAGGTCGGGTATTAAATAGGGCTATTTGGGTCAGAAATAAAGTTATAAGGGTTAGATTTTTTTAAATCTGAACCGATTTTGATTATATTTTGCAGGTTTTGTTGATATTACAGGAGATTACCTTGTACTAAATTTAAGTAAGATCGGTTAATAAATAAGGCCGCTATGGTAAAAAATAAGGTTATAAGGGGAAAACTTTTGAAAATTGGGCGCTACATATATATGGGAGCTATATCTAAATCTGAACCGATTTCGATGATTTTTTAAAATATAGTAAGTGATATAGAAAATTTGATTTGGGCAAATTTGAGTCAGATCGGTTAGAACTGAAAAAAATCATATGAAACATGAGATAAAGGAAGTTTGAATCGGATAGATTAATTAATTAATTTATTTATTGTTTTTTGGTTGCTGTTTTTGTTTTTTTTTTTTATTGAGAATTTATTAAATTGTTTTCACAACGTCATTGTTGATCACAAAAATTCTATACTTGGTTTTCAAACAAGCTTTTTACAGCCTAAATGGCAATCGATGTTGCTTTGCCGCAACATGTGATAACAGATATATTGACTTGGAAATTGATATCTGAATGTGGAATGATATTCTTATTGAATTCATATTCTATTTTTTTATGGTAAGCATCCTATTTTCCCAAAATAATTTTCTTGAAGTCACACTCCAATTATCTATACTTTAGGTACGATTGTATGTTTGCACACGCATACTCAATAAAAAGAAAGACAAATCTTTCTTGATCCCAGCATTAGTGTGAAATTGAATTCTTAATCACATTTTTCCTTCCTTAAAAAAAAAAAAACAAAAACAATAAGTGCTGAATATGAATTTGTAAATTTTTGTTGTTGTAAATAAAATAGCCTAATATTTGAAATGATATGCCAATGTATTTAGCAAACATCTACACAGACAGAGGAAAGCTGTAATAAATTTGGTTATATACGAGTATGTGTATTTAAAGGATGAAAGGTGATAACACAAATTCAGTTAAGTACACACAGACACCTCCAATCGCATGCACAAACACACACCCAAACTCGTATTGAATAAATTCACATTTTATCATCGTTCACAATTTACTGGGGAAGTGGTGGGTAGCGAACTTTTTCCAGTTTTGTTTGTGTGAAGTAACTTTCCATTGGTATGCGATGGAGTTTTTAAGGCAAACATGTATAGAGCTGTAAGCACTTACCGATGTGCAAACAAACAAATCAGAAATTACATTACGATTACGGCTTATCGATAATGATATCTTTTATAATGTGCTAAAGACATACACACATTCGATATGCGCTTGATTTAGTTCCTGCTGTTGCTGCTACTGCTGATTCCCCTACTGTTCACTTTTTCGATTTTGTACCCATATGTGTGATTGAGTTTATGGGGGTGTCGGAGTATGTGTGGGTGCGTGTGCTTTACATGTATTGTATCACCAAGTAAGTGTTTATTTTCATGTATCAATACTTTCTTAACACAAATGATTTCACGCGATTTATTTCATTGTTGTTGATATCAACAAGAACTTCATGCAACTTTTGAAAGGCTCTCCGCCTTAGGCATGATGATATTAAAAGATTTTCTCCGACGAATTTTAAGAGGTTTGCTGATAAGGCCCTGGTCTGACACATAGATGGCGTCGCTAGTATTAAATGCATATTATTTTTATATAGTACCAACCTTCAAATGATTCGTGTCAACATTTGACGTCTGTAAGTCAATTAGTTTTTGAGATAGAGCGTCTTTTGTGAAGCAACTTTTGTTATTGTAAAAAAATGGAAAAAAAGGAATTTCGTGTTTTGATAAAATACTGTTTTCTGAAGGGAAAAATATGGTGGAAGCAAAAACTTGGCTTGATAATGAGTTTCCGGACTCTGCCCCAGTGAAATCAACAATAATTGATTGGTATGCAAAATTCAAGCGTGGTGAAATGAGCACGGAGTACGGTGAACGCAGTGGACGCCCGAAAGAGGTGGTTACCGACGAAAACATCAAAAAATCCACAAAATTATTTTGAATGACGGTAAAAAGAAATTGATCGAGATAACAGAGGCCTTAAAGATATCAAAGGAACGTGTTGGTCATATCATTAATCAATATTTGGATATGCGGAAGCTCTGTGCAAAATGGGTGCCGCGCGAGCTCACATTTGACCAAAAACAACAACGTGTTGATGATTCTGAGCGGTGTTTGCAGCTGTTAACTCGTAATACACCCGAGTTGTTCCATCGATATGTGACAATGGATGAAACATGGCTCCATCACTATACTCCTGAGTCCAATCGACAGTCGGCTGAGTGGACAGCGACCGGTGAACCGTCTCCGAAGCGTGGAAAGACTCAAAAGTCCGCTGGCAAAGTAATGGCCTCTGTTTTTTGGGATGCGCATGGAATAATTTTTATCGATTATCTTGAGAAGGGAAAAACCATCAACAGTGACTATTATATGGCGTTATTGGAGCGTTTGAAGGTCGAAATCGGGGCAAAACGGCCCCATATGAAGAAGAAAAAAGTGTTGTTCCACCAAGACAACGCACCGTGCCACAAGTCATTGACAACGATGGCAAAAATTCATGAATTGGGCTTCGAATTGCTTCCCCACCCACCGTATTCTCCAGATCTGGCCCCCAGAGACTTTTTCTTGTTCTCAGACCTCAAAAGGATGCTCACAGGGAAAAAACTTGGCTGCAATGAAGAGGTGATCGCCGAAACTGAGGCCCATTTTGAGGCAAAACCGAAGGAGTACTACCATAATGGTATCAAAAAATTGGAAAGTCGTTATAATCATTGTATCGCTCTTGAAGGGAACTATGTTGAATAATAAAAAAGGAATTTTAATAAAAAATGTGTTTTGATTCTAAATCTAAAAAAAAACAAGTTAGTAAAGTAGAAAGTCGGGCGGGGTCGACTATATCATACCCTAAACCACCCTTACTGAATTAGTAAACATAAGCATTTGTGGGGTAACATTGATATAGGTATGGGAGATATTTAAGAAAATTAAGGGGTACATGTTTATGGGTGCTTTGTATCAATCTAACTATAGCTCATAGTCAGTGTTGCCAGGGAAAATGTTCGGTTTACCCTATAAGGACAAAAAAAGTTCCCTACTTTCCCAAACAATTTTCCCTACAATATTTTTCGTTACATTTAAACAAATTTTACAAAACAAAAATGGTTCTAAGTACTTTATTATCTTAAAACATGAATATGCAACGTATATAACTTAGAATATAAATTTGTGGTACCACCAAGGTTGCCACAGCTGGTAGAGTTCTACCCAAACGCTATTTGTAACTTATTTTTATTGGAAAACATTTATTTGTTGGTAGTTAAATTTTATTTTTTTTTCGAAATTTTCCGCAGGCCAATTAAATTTTTCTCGTTTTTAAGTATGTGTCAAACATTTTATGAACTAAACGTGGATATAAAGTTCAATGACCGTACACATAAGTTCAATATGAACTAACACAAAAGAAAATTTTCGTGCGATTCCCAAAAAGAGTAAGAATGAACTACAGTATGGTTAAAATGGTCATGATTTGGCGCTAATGATTTTATTCTTTACTTTTAGTTAATTTTTTCTTCTATGAGAGGGTGTAATTTCATGAGTTGTAGATAAAAAGTACAACAGGGCATTAAATTTTCCTGGTTTTAATAACGCTTTGTGGAAATCTCAAAATGTGGAGTATTATTTAGTTCAATTTTTGTACGATGTAGTTGGAAGAATGTCGTGAAATAGTTTACTTTTTTTCTGTGTAGTAATTTTTTTTTGTTAAATCTCTATAAAAATAAAATTTTGGAAAAAGTTTCTATAAACAAATTTTTGTGAGAAATTTTTCTATAGAAATAAAATTTTGACAATAAGTTCTATATAACTAAAATTTTGAGAAAAAATTTCATAGAAATAAAATTTTGAGAAAAATTTTTATAGAAATATTTTGAAAAAAAAATTGATAGAAATACAATTTTGACAAAATTTTAGGTTATAAAAAGAGAAAATCGCTCAATAAGTGTGCGTAATAAATCCAAATTTTTAAAAATCGAGCAATATTCTTATGTAAAGCTACAAATACTTATAAATACAATCGGCTAGTACATAAAAATTTGAAATTTGAATAACATTGGTTTATAAATGAGAGTACTATGTACTAAGATCGGTTTATAAATAAGGGTTATATGGCCAAATTTGGGAAAATCGAGCTATATATATATGGGAGCTATATCTAAATCTGAACCGATTTCGATGATTTTTTGCACATATAGTTAGTACTATAGAAGATTATATTTAGCCAACTTTGAGTAAGATCGGTTGATAAATAAGGGTTTTATGACCAAATTTAGAAAAATCGTGCGGTACATATATATGGGATCTATCGCTAGGTTAGGTTAGGTTAGGTTAGTTTATGTGGCAGCCCGATGTATCAGGCTCACTTAGACTATTCAGTCCATTGTGATACCACAGTGCTGAACTTCTCTCTTATTACTGAGTGCTGCCCGATTCCATGTTAAACTCAATGACAAGGGACCTACTTTTTATATCCGAGTCCGAACGGCGTCCCACAGTCCAGATTTAGCTATCGCTAAATCTGAACCGATTTCTATGATGTTAGCACATATAGTTAGTGCTATAGAAGATTACATTTATCCAACTTTGAGTAAGATCGGTTGATGAATAAGGGTTTTGTTGCCAAATTTGGGAAAATCGAGCGATACATATATATGAGAGCTATATCTAAATCTGAACCGAACTTATTAAAATTACCAACAACTGAAAATATTGTAAAGATATATAATTTTTTGCTGATTTTAACCTTTCATAACAAAATATAGTTTTTAATACTTATTGGTTACTAGTATATAGAAAGTAAGCCGATAGCCTTTGTAGCTAGTGCTTTAATGTTTATTATAATTTTTAAAATTGTAATAAATAAATAAATAATTAAGAACCGATATGAACTTTTGCGCGGTAATTAGAGATCCAGAATTGAAATATGGGGATCGCTTTATATGGGGTTTATATACAAATATGAACTGATATGCACCAATTTTTGTATGATTGGGGATCGGGTTATCTGGGGCTATATATTACTGGGGATCGATTTATTTGCGGGCTATATATAATTATGGACCTTTATGAATAAATTTTTACATGATTGTTAGAGACCATATACTAACACCAAATTTGGAAATCGGTTTATATGGACCGATATGGACCATTATTGCAATTAGTGTTAGAGGCCATATACTAACACCACGTACACCGAAAACAAGTGAATTGTTTTATAGGAAGAATGAACTACCTCGCTAAACTAAATATTACTACACATTTTGGATTTCCACAAAACGTAGTTAAAACCAGGAAAATTTAATGTCCTGTTGACTTTTGAACTGCAGTTAACGAAATGACGTCCTCTCATAGAAGAAAAAATTAACTAAAAGTAAAGAAGAAAATCATTGGCGCCAAATCATCGCCATTTTAACCATACAGCAGTTCATTCTTACTATTTTTGGGAATCGTACGAAAATCCTCGTTTGCTTTATTTCATATTGAACTTATGTGTACGGTCATTGAACTTTATACCCACGTTTAGTTCATAAAATTTTTGAGACATACTTAAAAAAGTAAGATTTCATTAAGCTGTAGAAAATTTCGAGAAAAAAAATTAACTACTAGCAAATAATTTTTTTCCAATAAAACAAAGTTAAATTTAGCGTTAGTTTAACTACGGATCTTTTTTCTGTGTACCAAATTTCATTCGGATCGGATAAATTTTGATCCTCCAAAAGGCTCCGAAAGCCAAATCTGGGGGTCAGTTTATATAGTGGCTATACGTAAAAGTGATCTGATGATGCAATACCATCCGACCTACCATCAATAACAACTTTTTTTGCCAAGTTTCAAGTCGATAGCTTATTTGGTTCGGAAGTTAGCTTGATTTCAATAGACGGACGTGTCTAGATCGACTCAAAATTTCACCACACCGAAAAAAAAGTAAACTGTTTTATAGGAAGAATAAACTAACTCGTACGAAAATTGAACTAAATTTTAGTACACATTTTGAGATTTCCACAAAGCGTTGTTTAAACCAGGAAAATTTAATGCCCCGTTTTACTTTTTAACTACAGTTCTCGAAATTACACCCTCTCATAAAATTAAAGAAGAAAATCATTGGCGCCAAATCATGACCATTTTAACCATACAGTAGTTCATTCTTACTATTTTTGGATACGAAAATTTTCATTTGCTTTAGTTCATATTGAACTTATGTGTACGGTCATTGAACTTTCTACTCACGTTTAGTTTTTAAGATGTTTGAGACATACTTAAAAAACGAAATTTTCATTGGGCTGTGGAAAATTTCTCAAAAAATAATAAAATTTAACCATAAACAAATAATTTTTTTGCAATAAAAATAAGTTTAGTTTAACTACGGAATTTTTTTTCTGTTCACGACGCAGAATGTATATACTTTATGCGGTCTTAGAGAAATATTTCGATGTGTTACAAACAGAATAAGCCATCCTATGGTGGAGGGTATAACAACATTACACATGGTGTCTTTAGTCATATTGTTCAGGGTCAGCCACAGAGTCAATCTAGACATGTCCATCCATCCGCCTGTCTGTGAACACTTTTTTATAATCAACGACTTCAAATTTGCTACAACTATGTATTTTGGGTCAGAGTAGAAACCTATTGATTTCGAAAGAAATTGGTTTAGATTTAGATATGCACTTGTATCGTCAAGTTTGTCAAGTTTGACAGAAATAGGCTTAGTTTTAGATATAGCTCCCATATATATTTTATGTCCGATGTAGATTGATATATCTAAAGGAGGCCAAAGTTTCATTCCAATTTATTTGAAATTTTGCACTGAGTGTAGAACTAAAATTTTAGCAATTTCAAATCGATTCAGATTTATATAGAGCTCACATATATACACAGAAATAAACTATATTGTGGGAAAAATGAACTTTCTCGTACGAAAATTGAACTAAATTGTATTCCAAATATTGAGATTCATTAAATTAACGAAAATTTTCCGACATTTTTGGATTTTTAATTATCATTTGCAAAATGCATATTTCTCGAAGAGAAAAAAACTAAAAATAAAGAAAAAATCTTAGGCGCCAGAATAATAAAATTTTAATATAGTAGTATGTAATGCTCAACACCTGTTCGGAACCTTCCGAACATAGCTGGAATATATGTAAAAAAACAGGGATCGAACCCAGGACCCTTGGTATGCAAGGTGGACGTAGCAACCACTGCTCCACGGTGCCCAACTAAATGTATGTTTCTGTTAAATAAAGTTTGTTTACTCGGCTCGTGGGCGCCGCTAGCTCTGCTATATAAATATAACTTATATGGATAATTGTCTATTGATGACAATAACAGCTGCATAGCTCAGTGGATAGTGTGTTAGCTTACAAATTGCATGGTCAGCGGTTCGATTTGTGTTACAGAAAAAGGTGCTAAGAACTAAAAAACCTCGTGGAAGTGAGAAAGATGTGAGGGAAAATGCACTCCTAGAATTAGGCGTTGTTTTCTGGCGGTTAACTTTGTACAGAACGGTTAAAATTTCTATAAGGCTTTGACTTGTGTATATGTCGCCCGATTTGTCCAAGAATGTACAACCTATCTTGGCTGGATCTAGCCAATATCTCTGTAAAATCGCCACTGCTAAACATACATATGTTTATACAAAATTTCTAAATTAAAACATAATATGTTCTATCTTATTAACATATATGTCGTAGGTGTCTCCTGATAAATCGTAAATGCCCTTTACCGAACCGGTTCACATTTAAATCTATGTATATGGGAACAATCTTTAATATATAGTATCCAACGCATTTGACGGTTTACCGATGACATCTAAAATGTAGATCTACAAGGTGGTGTACGGTATAATGTAGTTGACCCCAAATGTAACTTTATGTCATGTATATTCCTATTATGCTATTGATTAACAAAAGCAGTCACCCGATATTGTATCTCCCCATTCGCGAAGAGAGCATCTTCAATTGTGCTCTAATAAATACATAGATATGTATTTGTTGATCATATTTTGTTTTAATCGCAGTATGTTCTTTGGTGGTGTGAGTGTAAATAATAACAAGTGATTGAATATGGATATGCAAACATTTTAGCAACTTCGTTATTCAAATAAGTCATCTACATCCATATACCTACTTTCAAAACATCTCATATCCATACATTCATACATATCTTCATAACATCCCAGCAAAACAAGAGCACTCAAGAAAGTAGTTTGGATCCCCAACTTGTGATCTGGAAGTAGTGCAAATGTGGATCAACTCCAAAAAATTAAATTTTAACCTAACCTAACCTACGGTTCCGTTGCATTGCTCTTAAAGTTGTGCCCTGGAATTTCATTTGAATGAAGGAATTTAAAAACTTAACAAGTATATACGGCCGTAAGTTCGGCCAGGCCGAAGCTTATGTACCCTCCATCATGGATTGCGTAGAAACTTGTTCTAAACACTGCCATCCACAATCGAATTACTTAAGTTGCGGTAACGCTTGCCGATGGCAAGGCATCTTAAAACCTCCTGACACCATCTTCTAAATTGTATGACAAAATTTTCTATAGAAAGAAAATTTTGAGAAAAATTTCTACAGAAATAAAATTTTAACAAAATTTTCTATAAAAATAAACTTTTGACAAAATTTTCTATAGAAATAAAATCTTGGTAGATTATTTTTGGCTCGAGTGGCAACCATGATTATGAACCGAATAAAATTTGAACAAAATTTTCTATAGAAATAAAAATTTGACAAAATTTTCTATAGAAATAAAATTTTGACAATGATGAAAATTTTATTATGAACCGAATAATATTTTAACAAAATTTTCTCTAGAAATAAAATTTTGACAAATAGAAATAAAATTTTGACAAAATTTTCTAAAGAAAAAAATTTTGGTAGATTATTTTTGGCTCTAGTGGCAACCATGATTATGGACCGATATGGACCAATTTTTGTGTGATTGGACCAATTTTGGTATGGTTGTTAGCGACCATATATTAACACCACGTTCCTAATTTGAACCGGATCGGATGAATTTTGCTCCTCCAAGAGGCTCCGGAGGTCAAATCTGGAGAACGCTTTATATGGGGGCTATATATAATTATGGACCGATATGGACCAATTCTGGCACGGTTGTTAAAGATCATATACTAACACCATGTTCCAAATTACAACCGGATTGGATGAAATTTGCTTCTCTTGGAGACTTCGCAAGCCAAATCTGGGGATCGTTTTATATGGGGGCTATATATAATTATGAACCGATGTGGACCAATTTTTGCATGGTAGTTAGAGACCATATACCAATATCATGTACCAAATTTCAGGCGGATCGGATGAAATTTGCTTCTTTTTGAGGCTCCGCAACCCAAATATGGGGATCGGTTTATATGGGCGCTTTATATAATTATGGACCGATGTGGACCAATTTTTGCATGGTTGTTAGAGACCATAAACCAATACCATGTACCAAATTTCAGCCGGATCGGATGCAATTTGCTTCTCTTTGAGGCTTTGCAAGCCAAATCTGGAGATCGGTTTATATGGGGGCTATATATAATTATGGACCGATGTGGACCAATTTTTGCATGGTTGTTAGAGACCATATACCAACACCATATACCAAATTTCAGCCGGATCGGATGAAATTTGCTTCTCCTTTAGGCTCCGCAAGCCAAATCTGGGGATCGGTTTATATGGGGGCTATATATAATTATGGACCGATGTGGACCAATTTTTGCACGGTTGTTAGAGACCATATACCAACACCATATACCAAATTTCAGCCCGATCGGATGAAATATGCTTCTATTAGAGGCTCCACAAGATAAATCTGGGGATCGGTTTATATGGGGGCTATATATAATTATGGACCAATATGGACCAATTTTTGCATGGATGTTAGAGACCATATACCAACATCATGTACCAAATTTCAGCCGGATCGGATGAAATTTGCTTCTCTTAGAGCAAGCCAAATTTGGGGGTCCGTTTATATGGGGGCTATACGTAAAAGTGGACCGATATGGACCAATTTTTGCATGGTTGTTAGAGACCATATACCAACACCATATACCAAATTTCAGCCGGATCGGATGAAATATGCTTCTTTTAGAGCAATCGCAAGCCAAATTTGGGGGTCCGTTAATATGGGGGCTATACGTAAAAGTCGACCGATATGGACCAATTTTTGCATGGTTGTTAGAGACCATATACCAACACCATATACCAAATTTCAGCCTAATCGGATGAAATATGCTTCTGTTAGAGGCTCTACAAGCCAAATCTGAGGGTCCCTTTATATGGGGGCTATACGTAAAAGTGGACCGATATGGCCCATTTTCAATACCATCCGACCTACATCGATAACAACCACTTGTGCCAAGTTTCAAGTCGATAGCTTGTTTCGTTCGGAAGTTATCGTGATTTCAACAGACGGACGGACGGACGGACGGACGGACGGACGGACATGCTTAGATCGACTCAGAATTTCACCACGACCCAGAATATATATACTTTATGGGGTCTTAGAGCAATATTTCGATGTGTTACAAACGGAATGACAAAGTTAATATACCCCCATCCTATGATGGAGGGTATAAAAAGATTTATTAATTTACTTATATGTATAAATATGAAATAAACAAATAAAAAAGATTTTTATTGCCAACTTCACCACTTATAATTTGAAAAAGATTTGCTCTCTGACCGGATTTTGAACCTGGCTTTGATGGACCATAGTAGAACGCGTTAGCACCAGCGTTGCCATTTTGCTCCGATCGGATAAGAAACATCGAAACGTCAATTAATATGTTCACGCATAGAAAAAGCATGGTTGGACATGGTTGTCGCATCCATTGAATGCTTATCTAGAGCATGTAATTGTCGCGAAAGCCATGTATTTTGTCTTTGTAAAAATAATTTTCGAACAGAGAAAAATGTATGCTGGCAATAAGCACTTAAATGGTTCTCAAATGCCGCAAACATCTTCTATTATTTAAATGTTTGAATTTTAGACCATTACATGGTCATGAAAATCATGACCTGACCATTCAACTTTTTTGACTTTTTTGCAGGGAAAAAAAATTTTTTTAGGTTACCTGACCAATCACTTTTTTTGACTTTTTTGCAGGAAAAAAATATTTTATAGGTTATGTATAGACATGTCTAGAATCATTACATGGCCATAAAGACCATATACATTGTTTTCGTGATCATTTAATTTTTTAACTTTTTTGCAAAAGAATTTTTGCGAAAAGAATTTTATAAAAACATTGGGCAGCTACACACGATTTCAATTTTGCGCGTCAGTCGTGTGTTGATTTTTGCTTACATGCAGAGAAGGAATATAATCACCTCGAACATGTTTCAAGAGCAAAATGTTATTTTTGTATGGTGACCATGTAACATATTTGTCACAAAAATGTTGTTTTCTCTTCAAATATAACCTGCTTGCCGAAATCAGATACATAATTTTCGAGAAAATAACATGGTTGCGACAACTATGTTATATGGTCACCACCCAATAATAACATTTTGCTATTAAAACATGTTTGAGGTGATCATATTTATTCTCGGTGTGTGGAATGGAGAGTGTTTCGTGATAATTTATTTATTCAGAAGTGGCACGTGGTTTTATGTGAACACAAAAAATGAAAGTGCAATTGAAAAAATTTACCTAGTTTTTGTTTTTTGCTATATGGTATAATTTATTTGCTGTTACATCAGTCTTTGTACACTTGATAGGCACGAAGTAAATGTGGAATGATTACTTATTGTTGAAATTGAACCAAAATAGAGTGTGTAAAAATATGCGATGTTTGCTTGCATCACATATTGAATTAATTTATAAATAAATAAATACAAATAAGTAAAGATAATTTTTTGTTTTCTTTTCTCAAGTGGCGTCTTTTTTTCGATGACGAAAAATGTTTTTTCATAAAGATCAAAACATTTAAGGTTGTGACCATGTTCTTTTAACTGGAAGAAAAACATTTTTGACGACTACCATAACATTTTAGATCGTGACCATTGTCTTTTGATTCAAACTATATTATTTTTTATCAATATACTAAAATTTTACATGAGGACAATTTTATGTTTCTTAGAACCATGTTCACTGACCCAATATGGTTGCAGTTGAAAATGTTACATGGTCGCCGCAAAAATAGCTCCTATCATATTATTTTGCTCTTCGAATAGGATTGTGACAATCATGTTTCTTCTCTGCGTGTTTGTGATATCATCTTATGATTCTGCTTACTTCACGAGATGTTCTTAATTATTATGAATAAAAAGCAACTAGTATATATGGCCGAAAATTCGGCCAGGCCATTCACAATAAATTTACCTTTTTCTTAACATTGCCTTCTAAAGTAAGTCAATATTGGGTCTATGTTAAATAAAAACATTTAAGAAAAGTCTAAAGTCTGGCGGGGCCGACTGTATTATACCCTTCACCACCGTGTAGAACAAATGTTTTGGTCCGACTTCGACTCAACAGCCGGCTATTTCCAATTTTTTTGTTGGGTTGCTGCAGCAAATTTTAACGTATCAGGACGTGCAAAAATTCCTGTTTACGTGAATATTTGCATATAGCCATGGTCATGAATTTGAGTGTGCATAGCTGTGTGTGTTTCTAAATGAAACTGGAATGAATTGAGTCCTTTGTTACGTCTATTGTATTGAAAATTCACACAGACATATCAATGACTGGTTGAAATATACGTTGTCGCATTTTCAATAAGTATTTGATGTCGATATATTTGTATGCCAATGTGTTTGTGTAATGATGCTTGCGTTGGAGTGAGTAGACGTGAGTGCATGTGAGAATGTTCCTTAGTCATTTGCCCGGCATTTATTTACCTTTAATATTTGATAAGATATGCGCCAATGTTTATTCTAAAAATTGATACAAACAAATGGATTCTTCCCCAGTTGGTGGTTCAAGGAGACATTTATGGAATAATCAACATAAACAAAATATGTATGGATTTATTACGCTGTATGTATATGCGTGGTAACTAGCAGTTTTCTTAGATATATTGGATCTTCAAAAGATTTTAAAAATTAGATTTTATTTAAAGCAAATATTGAGATTGGCCTCAGTAATAGAATTTAGAAACATTTTATACAAATACAAAAAAATCAAGTGAGTAAAGTAAAAAGTCGAGCGGAGCCTACCATATCATACCCTAAACTACCCCTACTGAATTAGTAAAGATAAGCATTTGTGGGTTATTATTGAAATAGGCTTGGGAGATCAAATATTTATCAAAATTAAGGGGCACATGTTTAGGGGAGCTCTAACTCAATCTAAACAGAAATAGCAGATCTTAGGAGATATACTTGATTTTATACCTGCAGAGTTAGTGTGCTACTAATATTAAGTCCATTATTAAAAAAGTAAGAGCACAGTTAAGTTAGGTACGAGCGAAGGTTAAATACCCACGAAAATGGAAATGCAGAGAAATTCTATTAACATTGAGTTTTTTATTATTGAAAAATTCCTCCATTTTTATACCCTCCACCATAGGATGGGGGGTATATTAACTTTGTCATTCCGTTTTAACACATCGAAATATTGCTCTAAGACCCCATAAAGTATATATATTCTGGGTCGTGGTGAAATTCTGAGTCGATCTGAGCATGTCCGTCCGTCTGTTGAAATCACGCTAACTTCCGAACGAAAGAAGCTATCGTCTTGAAACTTTGCACAAGTAGTTGTTATTGATGTAGGTCGAATGGTATTGCAAATGGGCCATATTGGTCAACTTTTACGTATAGCCCCCATATACACTCAAAAAAAAAAGTGAACTCTCTATTTCACTAAAGCCAATTTAACTTTATTTTAGTTTATGGAATTGTTAAGTTTGGAGAAAGTTTCCTTTACTCTAATAATTTTTTGCATACTTTAGTTAAATTAACTAAAAAACGTGAAAAAATTATACACAAAATAAGCATAAAGATTTACTAAATTCGTATTTCTCACAACATAGTTCATTATTTCTTTAAATTTGTAAATTTTACTTGAAATGCGTTCATCATGAACTTCGTATGTCACTAAAGACATTCTTACAATTTTGAACTCCAATTTTTTCCTTCAAACTACAAAATTTTCTTTAACAAGTGAAAAAACTTAATTATGTCTAATAAATTTTCTTGAATTTGTCGAAAAATATTTACTTATTTTTGTGATATCGGAGTGATGCTAGCGTTTGTAATACTGTTTAGTTAAAAATTTCTAAAAATATTCGAAATTTCCAAAAATTAACCGAAAGTTTTCTTCGTGATGGGTTCACTGTTTTTTCAGTGTAAGCGGACCCCCAGATTTGAACTCCGGAACCTCTTAGAAGATCAAAATTCATCCGATCCGGTTGAAATTTGGTACGTGGTGTTAGTATATGGTCTCTAACAACTATGCAAAAATTGGTCCATATCGGTCCATAATTATATATAGCCCCCATATAAACCGATCCCCAGATTTGGTTTGCGGATCCTCTAAGAGAAGCAAATATCATCCGATCTGGCTGAAATTTGGTACATGGTATTAGTATATAGTCTCTAACAACCATGCAAAAATTGGTCCATATCGGTCCATAATTATATATGGCCCCCATATAAACCGATTTCCAGATTTGAACTCCGGAGCCTCCTGGACTAGCAAAATTCATCCGATCCGGTTGAAATTTGCAACGTGGTGTTAGTATATAGCCGCTAATAATCATGCCAAAATTGGTCCATATCGGTCTATAGTTATATATAGCCGATCACCAATAACACAAACATTGGTCCATATCGGTTCATAATCATGGTTGCCA
Organism: Haematobia irritans; assembly: GCF_050003625.1. Taxonomy (NCBI): domain Eukaryota; kingdom Metazoa; phylum Arthropoda; class Insecta; order Diptera; family Muscidae; genus Haematobia; species Haematobia irritans. The sequence continues at coordinate 128,861,779 of NC_134397.1, forward strand.
CTCTAACCAAAAATAATCTAGCAAAATGTTATTTCTATAGAAAATTTTGTCAAAATTTTATTCCTATAGAAAATTTTGTCAAATTTCATTTCTATAGAAAATTTTGGCAAAATTTTATTTCTATAAAAAATTTTGTCAAAATTTAAATTCTATAGAGAATATTGTCAAAATTTGAAATCTTTTGAAAATTTCGTCAAGATTTTATTTCTATAGAAAATTTTTTCAAAATATTATTTCTATAGAAAATTTTGTTAAAATCTTATTTCTATACAAAATTTTGTCAAAATTTTACTTCTATAGAAAATGTTGTCAAAATTTTATTTTGTCAAAATTTTATTTCTATAGAAATTTTTGTCAAAATTTTATTTCTATCGAAAATTTTGTCAAACTTAATTATATACGTATTTAATCGGCCTTTTTTAGTTTAATATATACCACGTATGGACTACATGGTATATATTACGGTATTAGGAAGTTTAGGATACCTTTCCATCGGCAAGTGTTACCGCAACCAAAGTATTTCGATTGTGGATGCCAGTCTTCAGTAGAAGTTTCTACGCAATCAATGGTGGAGGGTACATAAGCTTCGGCGTGGCCGAACTTACGGCCGTATCTACTTGTTGTTTATATATTCATATATTTTTGCAAAATACTGTATTTTATATTTATTTATATTAATATTGACAAGTATATACGGCCGTAAGTTCGGCCAGGCCGAATCTTATGTACCCTACACCATGGACTGCGTAGAAACTTCTGCGAAAGACTGTCATCCACAATCGAATAACATGCGTTGTGGTAATACTTACCGATGGCAAGGTATCTTAAAACTTCTTAACACTGTTTTCTAAATTGTGAGTTAGTCCATACGTGGTATATATTACACAAAAAAGTTATGTATAGGTAAGTCTACAAATAATTACGAATCGACATGGACTTTCGCACGGTACGTGGAGAGCCAGAATTGAAATATGGGGGCTACAATTATGAACTTGATATTGACCAATTTTTGTGTGATTGGGTATCGATTTATCTGAGGGCTATATATAACTATAGGCCGATATGGACCTAGTTAGGCATGGTTGTTAACGGCCATATACTAGCACAATATACCAAAATTCAACTGACTCGGATAAAATTTGCTCCTCCAAGAGGCTCCAAAACTAAATCTCGGGATCGGTTTATATGGGGCTGTATATGATTATGGACTGATATGGATCACTTTTGTCATGGTTGTAAAATATCATATACTAACACCGCGTACCAAATTTTACCCAGATCGGATGAATTTTGCTGCTCCAAGAGGCTCCAAAACCAAATCTCGGAATGGATTTATATGGGGCTATATATAATTATGGACTGATATGAACCAATTCCTGCATGGTTGTTGGATACCATATACTTACATCACGTACCAAATTTCAACCCAATCGGATGAATTTTGCTATTCCAAGGGGCTCCGGAGGCCAAATCTGGGGATCGGTTTATATGGGGGCTATATATAATTATGGACCGATTTCGACCAATGTTTGCATGGGTGTTTGAGGCCATATATTAACAACGCGTACCATATTTCAACTGAATCAGATGAATTTTGGTCTTCCAAGAGGCTCCGGAGGTCAAATCTAGGGGTCGGTTTATATGGGGACTATATGTAATTGTAGACCGATGTGGACCAATTTTTACATGGTTATTAGATACCATATACTTGCACCATGTACCAACTTTCAGCCGGTTCGGACGAAATTTGCTTCTCCAAGAGGCTCCGCAAGCCAAATCTGGGGATCGGTTTATATGGAGGCTATATATAATTATGGATCGATGTGGACCAATTTTTGCATGATTGTTAGAGATCATATGCTAACACTATGTACTAAATTTCAGCCGGATCGGATAAATTTGTTTCTCTTAAAGGATTCGAAAGCCAAATCTGGGGATCCGTTTATATGGGGGCTATACGTAAAAGTGGACCGATATTTGCAATACCATCCGACCTACATCAATAACAACTACTTGTGCCAAGTTTCAAGTCGATAGCTTGTTTCGTTCGGAAGTTAGCGTGATTTCAACAGACGGACGGACATGCTTAGATCGACTCAGAATTTCACCACGACCCAGAATATACATACATTATGGGGTCTTAGTAAAATTCTGTAAAATTCACTATTTAGACTTAGCGTACTTTGGAATGAAGACATCGATATATGGAAATGCATTTACATTATCATTGATATACACAAATGCTTATGTTTGCTAATTCATTAGGGATGGTTTAGGGTATGATAAAGTCGACCCCGCCCGAGTTTTTATTTTACTTACTTGTTTTATTTAACTTTAATTTTTATTCAGCTATTTTAGGCCCCATATTAGCTAGTTTTTGGCAAGTCATGTGGCAACTTAACCACTGGAAAGGTTATACGTAAGTGTCTAATTGTGTTTTATATGCCCAAATTTAGAGTTGGACTCTGGGTTGAAAGTAACTGTGTGGCACATACAAATTAAAACATTTCTCGTTGTTGAGAGCATTCCATTCTTTATAAATGTCATCGGTTTAATTAAAAGTAATGACACAACCGACACATACTCACAGAGACATTTTCGTTTTTGAAGAAGAAAAGAAAATAAAAACAAATAATAGAAACAAAAATGTGAAAAACACATTTGCATACTACATGATGTAATTTGTTCTGTAAAGACATGTATAAACACAAATATAAACTTGTCTAAGCAATGGTGACTACATTAAAGCATTCTGTGATCTTGAAAAATATAAGTTTTTGTTTTTTAGAGAGAATGAGTGAGAAGAGAGCACAATTTGTAACAGCATACAAATTATAACATACCTACACCTTCAAAAAATCGCTTTTGTAACATATTCTCCCAAACACATTCTGCTTCAAGTATGTATATTTTCAGGATTGGTCCAAACAAAATATTGTTCAAACATATTATGTTTCACCTTAGACATACTCTGGTGGAAAAAACTTTTAATGAAATTTTATTTGGGTGTATATATTTTTAAGGCATCATTTTTTTTTTTAACTTGCAGTATACTCTCTCGGCCTCTCTTTCTAAGCACATACACGCACAGAAGAACCATGTTTGGACATGGTTGCCGCATCCATTTAATGCTTATCTAGAGCATGTAATTGCGGTGAAAACCATGTATTTTGTCTTTGCAAAAATAGTTTTCGAGCGGAGAAAAATGTATGGTGGCAATAAACATTTGAATGGTTCTCAAATACCGCAAACATGTTCTATCATTTAATGATAGAATTTGAGACCATTAAATGGTCGGAAAATCATGTACCTGACCATTCATTTTTTTACTTTTTTACAGGGAAAAAAGTATTTTTATATGTTGGGTATAGAAATGTCTAGAACCATTACATGGCCATAAAGACCATTTACATTTTTTTCGTGACCATTTAATTTTTTAACTTTTTTGCAGCGAAAAGAATTTTATAAAAACATTGAGCAGGTACACACGATTTTCATTTTGCGATACCTGTTTTTTGTTCTGCATTTTGTTATATGGTATCATTTGTTTTTATTTGCAGTTACATGATGTCTGCGTTTGTACATTTGATGGGCACGATGTAAATATGGAATAATTACTGTTTTGTTTTTGTATTGTTGTATTGTTGAAATTGAAATAAAATAGAGTGTGTATAAAATATATGACGTTTGCTTGAACGATATTATAAAAACAAATAAACAATAATTTAGTTTAAAATTAAATAAAAACAAATAAATAAAGTTAATTTTGTGTTTTTTTCTCAAGTGGCGTCCTTTTTTCGACGACGAAAAAAGTTTTTTCATAATGATCAAAACATTTTAGGTTGTGACCATGTTCTTTTAACTAGAAGAAAAATATTTTGAATAAATACCATTTGAAATCGTGACCATTGTCTTTTCATTCAAACAAAATTCTTTTTATCAATATAATAATATTTTAGATGAGGAAAATTATATTTTTCTTAGCACCACGTTCACTGAGCCAACATGGTTGCAGGTGAAAATGTTACATGGTCGCCGCAAAAATAGTTCCTATCATACTATTTTGCTCTTCAAATATGATTGTGACAATCATGTTTCTTCTCTGCGTGTAAATTTTAAGTAATGCAGAAATGTTTCAAGAAAATCTGAAAATTTTCAAAAAAATCGGGAAAGGAGGCGGTGTAACTCCTCGACTAGATATCAAAGCATCATGTTCCCCTAGTTCCCTGTAAATTTCAAATAAATCGTAGAAGTTTAGAGTTTGCTCCATTGCTGAAAAAAGGGCGCCCCTTCCCCGTTCAAATATCGAAAACCAAATTAGGAATTTTTGCGCAGAGGCAACCTTAGACTACCCTGAAATTTCAAGAAAAAGGGGAAACTTTTCTCCAAGTTTCAAAATGTCATGCAAATGGAAGTTCTGCTTCCTAACCAAATATCGAAAATTAGGTTACACTAAAAAAAAAAAAAACATTGACCTAATTCGACAGATTATACAATCTTATTTTTAGGTAATACAAATTTACACAATATAAAGGAAAAAATTTCTATAAATTAATGAATTTTTTATTAAAACACAAGTTTACAATCTTTACTTCAACCTCTAGGTTTCATTAAATTTATGACACGAATTTTGGAAATTTTAATCCTTCCGTTTCAGTCGTAGATCTTTGAAGTAAGGTACATTTTCCTAAAATCAAGAAAAACATTTTTATTTAAGAAATTGTGTTTAAATTTACCGATATGGTGAATTCTTATATTGAAGATTAAACACTTCGGATATAGGCCAGGACATACACGCAAAGAAAAAACGTTTGGAAAACGTGTACCGAAAACGTTTTTCTTTAGTTTAAGTTTTTTGAGTTGCTTCGAAAATTTTAATCTTTTATCACCAAAAAAAATCGTTTGTTAGAAAATTTTTATTATTTCAATAAAAAAAGTTATTTTTGAAACAACAACACAGTCCATTTCGTTTATATCAAACACTTTTCTTTTCTGACTTTAGGTCTTTAATAATACACATTTTACAGTTCAAAATTTAATATACTACAATGTAATGTTGAACATTTTTTCGGAATCTTCCGAACATATCTGGAATATATGTAAAAAAAAAAACAAAAAAAACTTTGGTCGAAGCAGGGATCGAACCCACGACCCTTGGCATGCAAGTCGGACGTAGCAACCACTGCTCCACGGTGCCAAACTAAATGTTTGTTTCTGTTAAATAAACTTTGTTTATTCGGTTCGTGGGCGCCTATGCTATATAAATACAACTTATATGGATATTTATCTATTGATGACCATAACAGGTACATAGCTCAGTGGTTAGTGTGTTGGCTTACAAAGTGCATGGTCCGCGGCTCGATTCTCCGTCCAGGCGAAAGGTAAAAAAATTTTAAAAATGTATAAAATCGTATAATTTCTTCTACATTGTTGGTATTACAGGAAAAGGTGTTAAGAACTAAAAAACCTCGTGGATGTGAGAAAGATGTGAGGGAAAATGCAATTAGCAAGAAAACAATGTTTTTTTTTGAATTTGTCTTTATGAAATTCTTTTTACATCCTGGAAAAGAATAAACTTTTATCACAAAAAGTAAATACTTTTCTTCCAAATACACTTCCTTACAGCCAAAAGCAAATGAGAAACGACCTTTGTTTGTCTAAAATTTCGTTTGAGAGGAAAGAATTATTTTTTTGCGTGTACATTGAGGATTTTGCATCTTTGAGTTATAGTTTATTTGGTTTTGGAATCAGGAAAACATATTTATTTGGACGTATTTATTAAACGGGCAATTTTTGTAGAGAATGGAAATTCGATTAATGAGATCTGTATGCTAATTTTAATTTATTTGATCCTAGATTTAAAGCTAGATACACAGAAAAAAATATCACCAAAATATTTCCAAATAAAAAGTTAATT